>NC_138173.1:71045568-71221084 GCF_964165515.1 Mesoplodon bidens
CAAAGTACCACAAACTGTGTGGATAAACACAGGAATTTATTGCCTCACAGTTCTGGAGGCTGGAAGTCTGAAATCAAGGTGTCAAAAGAATTGGTTCCTTCCGAGGGCTGTGAGGGAAGGATATATTACAGGTCGCTCCTCTAGTTTCTGGTAGTTTCTTTGCTTGGGTCCCATCTTCACATGACATCCTCCCTGTGTGCATGTATGTCTCCAAATTTCCCCTTTTTGTTAGGATATCAGTTGTAATTGGAAGGGCTCAACCGAATGAACTCACTTTAACTTGATTACTTTTGTAAAGACCCTATCTCCAAATAAAGTTGCATTTTAAGTATTGAACATATGAATGTTAGGGAAACACAATTCAACCCATAAAAAATTCAGAGATAAATAAAAGAAATTTCCTACTGTCAAGAATTTATTCTAGAAGGGAATTTCCTGACGGTCCAGTAGTTAGGACTTGGCGTTTTCACTGCCGGGGCCCTGGGTTTGATCCCTTGTTGGGGAACTAATATCCTGCAAGCTGCACGGCACAGCGAAAAACAACAACAACAACAACAAGAATTTATTCTAGAGACAGTGAGTAAACAGTTGTCCATATTTCAGTGGATTGGGGGTTGGAAGTTGTGATGGGATTCTATGACTGCGCAGAGAAACAGGACTTTCCATCTGCACGAAATGGGCCTCATGATGGAAATGACATTTAAGTGACTCTGAAACAATATCCATAACCTTATAGACCTTGAACAAGTATTTGCGGATTGAATGAGCACACATTGAAAGATGAGTTTAAATTTGCTAGGAAAAGAAACAGAGAGAGGTATTCCAGGTACAAGGAAGAGGATGTGCAAAGGCTTAGTGGCGTGGAAGTGTCTGGCAGGATTTGGGGAGAAGACCAAACACTGAAACCACTCACTCCAAGGCAGCCATGTCCTTCCCATCAGCCTCCTTCAGGACATGCTTTTGTGCCTTTCCTGGGGATTCAGATGCCACCAACCACAAACACTTACCTCCCTTGTCTTCTAACATGGCATACCCTCTTGGTTTCACTCCTATCACCTTGGAATCTATGGCTCAGTCTTCTCCAAGGGAACCCTCCTTCTCTGATCTACCTGTAACCGTCAGCATTCCCGAGGACTTCTCCACTTCACACACATCGCCTGGGTCATTTCAGCCATTTCTTTGGCTTCAGTCACCATCTCAATACAGGTAACTCCAAGATGCACGTCTCTGATTCAGAGCCCTTTTCTTGTCAGACTTCTATATCCATTTACTAAATGTATTGGTTTGCCAGAGCTCCCATTTAAAAAAATACCACAGATTAGGTAGCTTAAAAGACAAAAATTTATCTCACAGTTCCAGAGGCTGAAAGTCCAAGATCAAAGTGCTCCCAGACTTGGTCTCTCCTGAGGCCTTTCTCCTTGGTTTTCAGTTGGCCACCTTCTCGTGTTCTCACATCACCTTTTTCTCTGTGTCCACACACTTTCCTGGTTTCTCTTCTTCTTCTTCTAAGGACACCAGTCATGTTGAATTAGGCCCCCCTCTTATAACCTCATTTAACCTGAATTACCTCCCTAAAAACCATAGCTTTAAATACAGTCACATCTGGGGTTAGGGTTTCGACATACAAATTTCGGGAGAACACAATTCAGTCCTTAACATCTACTGATTATTGTCCTATTTATTTTTAAATTAAAAGATGAAGTTGACCTCTCACTCCAGACAGGCATTGGGAGGCAGTGATGGGAATGCCCGATCCCTGTTATAAAAGAAGGTACAGTTGCCTTGGTTGGAAAACAATAGACAACTACTTGTGTTGGGATAAGGATTCTGATGATTAAGAAAGCACATGTAGGGCCCTAACCAAGTCTTGGAGAAAGGTGGGGGCAGAAGTCTTCCCAGAAGAAATGACCTTAAAGCTGAGACCTGAAAGACATTTAGCCAGATGAAGATGGGGATAAAGATGGTTTCAGCACACATGAAGTGCAAAAGTACATGCACGTGATCTGGTGTGCAACATGACCGAGCTGGCTAGAGTGCAAGGTGCAAGGGAGCATGTGGTGAAGTATATGGCCATTCTGCTACTCCTGGTCCAGATCTCCGGGACTGACTCTATTCTAAGCAATGAAGAGCCATGATCTGTTTGGGGCTAAGGGCAGTGCTGATTAGATTTGCCTTTTAGAGGGTCCATCGTGTCTGTACGATGGAAAAGTAAATTAGACATGACAAGGAGTCAAGAGTTTTGGATCCTTTAGCATGTAATTGAATAATAATTGCCTCCACAGAAGTGCATGAGATCACTTAGTAAGAGCGTGTGGGAAGGGAGAGGAGTGGAGAAGAGAACGGAAGAAAAGGGAAGAGAAAAGAGGAGAGGAGGGGGAGAAGAGAGAGCTCACAACAAAACCCTAGGGATGGTGATCAAGTGCAGCCGGATGGTGAGCTACAGACGATGACTGACATCGGAAGAGTCAGAGAGATAGAAAGAGAAAAGCACAGTGTGGTTCAGGCAACCTAAAGGGAAATGATACTCCAATAATTGAGGAGGCCGAGTACTTTTAGTAGAGCGATGAACGTACAGACCAGGCTACATTCCACTGAGGAGACAGTGGGAGTTGCCTCAATAGAGACCAGAAGCACAGCTAACTTTTTGGGAAGGCTGATGGTAAAGGAGAAATGAGCTAGGGAAATAAAGAGGAGGACGGAGACATGGTCGTCCATCGGACGCAAAACACACCCTAGGTGCCCATGTGGACTTTGCATTTCTCCTTCCCGTCTTCCCAGAGAATTGCCCTGCTGACCCCAGAACCCTGAGAGGTATCCTGGGCCCCTACCTCTCACCCACTCCCTCTACATTCAATCAGTGACCAAGTCCCAAAGCAGGAACATTAGACAAGGGTGGATGGAACAAGGGAAAATATTTTTAACTAGGGTTCGAATCTTGACCATACCACTTACTATGTGGCCTTGGGCAACTGTTAACCCTGTCTGAGTCTCAGTCTCTAAAAAATGAAGCTAAAGATGTTTATCTTAGGTACAAGGGTTATCATAACTGATAAATGGACGGCAGTAAGCCAACTGCGAGGCAGTTAATTGCATACTATTATTACTTTGCTTCCCACTTCTGTAATTTCTTCTTTCCAGCACCACTGCTACCATGGATTTTGGACTCATCTTATCTCAGAGACGTCAAGTAATTTGTTCAAGGTCACACAGCCAGCAGGGAGTAGACCCAGAATTAAAAGGCAGTTCTATCTACTCAAGATTCAGCCGGATACCATTTTTCCCAAGGGGGTGCAGGTGGTGGCTGGTGCTAGGGTCAGAGACGTGGCACCACACAAGAGCATTCTGGCTGCTCTGAGGAAGGGGGGCAGCCCATCTCCCTGCAGGGCTCTAAGAACTCACTGCTTTCCAACTTGTTTCTGGACTCTTTCCAAAAGAGATTGTGGAAATAAAAACACTGTGCGAATCCACAGCAGGTAGAATGTCAACTGTTTTCTTTGCAGCTTCAAGAGCTTTACATTCTCCACTTAGTGTCTAATCATTATTAAAAGCAAACAAGTGTGTGGACCATTCTGTGTGCACTTTCTCAAGCGGCAAATGAATCTTGGTTATCCATCCCCTTTGCCATTACTGATGCAGCTGCCTGGGTGCCAGGAAAGAAATTGGGTTTTCTTCTTGTAAAAGTCGTGTTTGTTCATGTGCTTCGGACCTCTGCTACATCCCTCCCCACCGAAGAACAGATGCTCCCGTACTCAGCAGCAGCCGAGGGGTGAGAAGGTGATGCCAGCCAGGAGACTGTCCTCCGTGTCTCAAGCTTGTCCTCAACTGAAGTTCATTCTCATCTATCTCAGGCTCTGCTTCAGCCATGGCACAGCCTCCTGTTCACAAGACCGGTTCACAGAGAGGATTTCTGAAAGCTTTTGGCCCAAGCCAAGCAAAGGAGGGACAATATATTTGAGAATTTTGTCCCACCTGGAGTCACGTGGTTAAGCCTGCAGAGATAGTGTTTTGAGCTTGAGCCTGTATATTTGTTGCTGGAATCCAAATGAAGAATTAAGCAAAGGAGAGACCCCAGAAAAGTCTTCCTCTTCCTCTTCCCCTCCCCCTCCTTCTCCTTTGTTATCTTCATCGTCTCCTTCATTTTTGCCATCGTCAGGAAAAGCATGCTCTTCTTATCTGTTCTAATTTATTCATTGTGTCTCTCCTTCCACTACGCTCTAAGTTCCTGGAGGGTAGAGGACAAAACTGTCTTATTCATCCATGTATTCCTTGCACAAATATTAGAAACGGAATGAATATTTGTTAAGTGGATGAACAGATGGGCTTTTGAAAGTCAATGAGATTCAAACAACTAGGATAACTGAATTAACCTCTGTAAGCTGGTTTTTGTGTCGTGGCTGGGTTACATCCCTATGAAGAGACAGCCTCTGTGTGATGTAAAGCAGGTAGACATTACAATCAGAATGCTCTTCTCTCAAATCTATCTCTTCCTTTACTGCTGCTCTGACTTAGGATAAATGGTCCATCTTCTTTTTTAAAATATGGGTCTGATGAGATGATTGCATAAAGTAGTCAGTTTCTGGCATGTAGTAGTTTTTCCATCAATACGATTTCCTTTTGCCGGGTATAATGATGTTTCCCTTTAATTGGCACTTATGTCCATCATCTTTTCTGCGGGTGCTGCCAGAAAGCTCAGGTCTGAAACACTCTCTGGGCTTCTGTTTCTAAGGCTAGTCCATTATTTTCTAGCGTTCATTTTTATCTTATTTGAATAGACTCATTGTAGCTGGAATGTTTACTCTAAGCAGCTTCACACCGCTTTGGAGAGTGCTCATTGTTTGGTGTAACGTGTGTGAATGTAACTGCTCATAAATTATTCATCCCTGCTTGTGTAATTTTAGTATTATACAATACAGCCAAAAGACAAAATGTTCCCATCATTTCATCACTTCGCTGAAGGGAGGAATCAGCCGGGAATGGAAGCTCCTGGTACTGCTGGTTTCCCCTTTGCTATCAGCTGACGGGCAGCAGGCTTGACAAAGCCCACAAGCTGAACCGGAAAACCTCTGCAGCAAGAAACCTCAGATGGTAAGGCTACACCTTCAGCCAAGCCGGCCTTTGGTGGGATTCTCCCCCAGATATTTTCCCAACCCTGTTTCTTCTTGCTGCTGTTCACTATGGCAACTCTAGCTCGGCTTTGCTCTTTGCGTCTTCCGCCCTATACGCAGCAATGGACTTTGGCTTGGACCTGGGACTTTGGTTTTACATCTGGATTAGAATTAATAGGAGGCAATGCTCTTGCGTTGCTACCTGCTGGCAGCATCCTGACTTCCACAGCAGACCATAAGATGAAGAGTTTCTGGACTTATTTTGGTGTCTGAGCATGCAACCATAAAGACTGCTTTTTTGCTTATTTAGTAGCACTTTTATTTAAAAGGCGTATATCTGTGCTACATTCAACCCAAGAAATCCAAGTTGGTAGCACTTCAGATAATTTTTTGGAACAGGGCAGATTATAAATCACTTTACATACAAGGATAATGATAAAATCCGCCCCCCCCATTCCTAACAAATCTTTCTGTCTCTCTCTCCCTCCCTCCCTGTCTCCCTTCCTGTGTATTCACAGAATGGGAGGAATTAAGTCATCATTTCTGATACAACAACATATGTATTTCCCTAAAACTTTTCCTAGTAGGACACGGTTCCTCTTTAAGGTTGGAATCCCACTGTCTTCTGCCCATTTTAGAGAATAGTTTTTGTCTTTTGATTCAATAGATCTTCATTATATGAGAAAAAGGCAAGGGATTAGGCTGCCCTGAAACCTCTAGGAGGTCATTGGGTCTATCCACTATGGTGACCTGGAGCCATTTTTTCTTTTTTTTAGAAATTTATTTATTTTAGTTGTTTATTTATTTTTGTTTGCGTTGGGTCTTCACTGTGGCACGCAGGCTTTCTCTAGTTGCAGTGATCGGGGGCCACTCTTTGTTGCTGTGCGTGGGCTTCTCATTGCGGTGGCTTCTCTTGCTGTGGAGCACGGGCTCTAGGCGCGTAGTCTTCAGTAGTTGTGGCACGCAGGCTCAGTAGCTGTGGCACACGGGCTTAGTCGCTCCATGGCATGTGGGATCTTCCTGGACCAGGGCTCAAACCCGTGCCCCCTGCATTGGCAGGCAGATTCTTTTTTTTTTTTTTTTTTTGCGGTACGCGGGCCTCTCACTGCTGTGGCCTCTCCCATTGCGGAGCACAGGCTCCGGACGCCCAGGCTCAGCGGCCACGGCCCACGGGCCCAGCCGCTCCGCGGCATGTGGGATCCTCCCGGACCGGGGCACGAACCCGTGTCCCCCGCATCAGCAGGCGGACTCTCAACCACTGCGCCACCAGGGAAGCCCTGGCAGGCAGATTCTTAACCACTGCGCCACCAGGGAAGTTCCCTGGAGTCATCTTTAACGGTTACAAGGGCTTCTGTCAAGTGACCTTGGCCAATTCACCTTACCTCTCTGATCTTCAGTTTTCATCTGATAAACGAGAGACAATAGTACCTTCATAGTTGGTTCAAAGAGGATTAAACGAGATGATGTATATAAAATAGTGCAGTGCCTGGATCACTGGTAATAAAGGGTTATTGGCATTTTTCGATTATTGAGACAACTTGTGTTTGGGTAACGGTGGCAAATTACATGTGAGTGGGGAGTAACCTGCTAATACACTGTGGTGCAAGGTAAAGACTTGGATGGTTCAGCTTTTTTTAATGGGTTTCCTTTTTTTTTAAATCTAAGTGAGTATTCTCCACCTCCTTATTTTTCTCTCTTCCTCCCATTTATGTTACATAAAATGATACTTGATCTCACCATGCAAAAGACTGATTTCCCTACTGAGGCCAGTGTGGAGCGAAGACTGCCTGCTATGTAACGAGATCTGTGCCAAGCCCTCTCACCTGTGACACGGCATCTCTCCTGTTGTCTAGGATACTATATTGCATTTATTTTGTCATGTGTCTGATGTCCTCTCAAGTACTTTGAGTCTCTTGAGGTGTGGAAGCTATGGACCCTGTCCCATTAATTTCTGTATTTCCAGCACTTATTCTTACACTCATTCAGGCCGGGGCTGTAGTCACCTGAAATTTACCTATAGTTTTTTGGAGTTTGAGGCTTTTGGTTTATTAGGTTTAAAAAATTTTTTTTAATTTATTTTTTATATTGGAGTATATTTGATTTACAACGTTGTGTTAGTTTCAGATGTACAGCCAAGTAATTTACTTATACATATACGTATATCTATCCTTTTTCAGATTCTTTTCCCATATAGGTTATTACAGAGTATTGAGTAGAGTTTCTTAGCTATACAGTAGATCCTTGTTGATTATCTGTTTTATATATAGTAGTGTATATGTGTTGTTTTTTAATGGGCAGCATCTATTCTGATTGGGCAGTGCCCATATTTTACCAGTTTTTAAATATTTAAAACACTGCTACTGGTTAGGTATCCAGGAGGGTTGAATGAATATATTTTATCCTCATAGTACAAATGAAGTTAATATTATTACCTCAATTTGCAGATAAGGAAATTGAGACTCAAAAAGGACATGCAATTCCACCTTCTTTCAGAGTATGGGAGGGAGTCAGGATTAGAAATCTGTTTTGTTTATTCCCAAGTCAAAATGATTTCTCTATTTTGTGTTGCCTGCTATGAATCTTTAATTTCTTAAACAGTCTGGTATTGAATACTTGGAGCATTTCATAACTCAAGCCTTATTTTTATTTTTATTTATTTTACGGGTACGCGGGCCTCTCACTCTTGGGGCCTCTCCCGCTGCGGAGCACAGGCTCTGGACGCGCAGGCTCAGCGGCCATGGCTCACGGGCCCAGCCGCTCTGCGGCATGTGGGGTCTTCCCGGACCGGGGCACGAACTCGTGTCCCCTGCATCGGTAGGCGGACCCTCAACCACTGCACCACCAGGGAAGCCCAAGCCTTATTTTTAAACTCTCCATCATCCAGGAAAGAAAAGCCAAATGGATCTGTTGTGTATAAAGTCTATTTCACATCTTGCTTCCTGCCACTCGGGGCAGAAGCCAGACTTCAAAGGTGTGTTTAAGCAAAACACACCCTAATCCATCAAGTGGAAGGCGATCATATACAGCTGACAAATCACACAATCAGTAATCAAAATGGAATTAACCCTTGCCTCCTTTTAAAGTCCTGTACTGAAAGATCTGCTTGTATTCACTATGAAATACAGGGGCTTGAACAGTGAGAAAATAAATGCCTGTTTTGTAAGCCACTCAGTCTGTGGTATTCTGTTCTGTCAGGCCGAGTTGACCAATACACAGTGGAAACAACTTTTTCCAAGAGAAGCGGGGTTAAGTCAAGACCAAGAAAAGCACAGCTGACCTAGAACATAGGTATTGGCTAAAAGTGGATAGTTATCATATTACATATTTTATGCTGTACAATAAATATTGTTTATCAGCTAATACTTATGGGACCCAAATTAATGTACTTAATCCTATAAATGGAGAGTGCAAAAAATGTCTTTCAGAAAATGTCAGCTTTGATTGAAATTTTTGGTATGTTTATGAGCAGATCAATTCCCTTTAGTTCTCATTTTCTTTTTCTGTAAAATCACAGGAGTCGATGAGAAGGCCTTCAAAGTTTTATACATAGTTGGGACTTTTGGGAGGGCTGTTCTTTCTCATTTTAGAAGGAATTTATATACTCAATCTTTATCGTTGAGAAGTATGAGGAAGTTTGAATCTCAACCTACCTGTCAATAAAGCAGGAAGGTCTGAGGATGATCCCAGCATCCATATATTTTAAAGTTTCTCAGGTTATTGCAATGTGTAGTCAGAGTTCTCACACATAGTCAAAATTCTCTACCCGCTAAGAAAACCATGCTCTTTTCAGCTGTGGGCTTTTGCATATGACCCCTCTCTGCTTGAAATGCCCTTCTCTCTGCTGTGTTCATTTTTTTTTTTTCCATGTTCCAAATTTCCTTTTGACACCACCTAATTTAGGCAGTGGATCTCTCTTCCTAGCCCAGAGAAATGGTTCTTAGTTAAGATACTACAGCACTAGCCTCAGAGTTGGGTAGAAAACATGCTACATGCCTCTTCCATCTCCAGCCCCTGGCATGGAAGTGAGCAGGCATCGAGTATTAGCTAATAAATGGCTGCTTGACTTTAGATGAAATACTGAGCTCTCCGAGTATGGTGACCCACCTAGAAAGAACTCTTCCAACTCTGACATCCAGGAATTCAACCTGAGTACATCTGCATATCCCAACATAAAAGCACATAGTGTGAAAAATTCAACTACATTTTTAGAAAATTGTTAATTAAAATGCTGTGAAGGGACTTCTCTGGTAGTGCAGTGCTTAAGAATCTGCCTGCCAATGCAGGGGACACAGGTTCGAGCCCTGGTCCAGGAAGATCCCACATGCCGCGGAGCAACTAAGCCCATGCGCCACAAGTACTGAGCCCGCGAGCTAAAACTACTGAAGCCCACACGCCTAGAGCCCGTGCTCTGCAACAAGAGAAGCCACTGCAATGAGAAGCCTGCACACCACAACGAAGAGTAGCCCCCGCTCCCTGCAACTAGAGAAAGCCCGCGCACAGCAACGAAGACCCAACACAGCCATAAATAAATAAATAAGTAAATAAAAATGCTGTTAACATGCAAAAACAACAGAAGAAACTCAAATCTATTTGGGTGCTGGCAGCAAGGGGACAATGAAAGACACCTGCCTTTAAATGGGGTTCTCAGATTAAGACAAAGAAAGCTGTGAAAGACATGGACTCTCTCCCAACTGTTGGATGAAAGAGCCACAGGGCTTTTGCTGCTGTTGTGTTGTCTTCACATTGTTTTGCCTCACATCTGCCTCACTAGCAGTAAAGAGCATTTACTGTCTGTAATTATTTAATTACTCATCTATTCTTGTCAACAAACTAAAAGTCAAGTCATTTATGATACAAATATACTGTAGTTAATGGGATAAGCAGGAAATCAGGAACTCTACAGAGCCATTCACAGTTACCGTAATGAATTCGGCTAATTAAAAATCCCTAACACAGCTGTTCATATCTTTTTAGTGTGCCCGCTCTTTGAACTGATCTTAAATTTTCTCCTGTGCCCTCCAGTGATAAAGGAAATCTAGGGGGTATATATGTGATGATACCAGGGTAATATTTGCCAGTCATAAAATGTCAAATATCAGTGAGCACATTGCCTGCCCCTTTACTTCCTTGACTTTCACAAAGAAAAGAATTAGTTAAGGGCTTTTAGCAAGGGTTCCCTGTCCAGTGCTCATCTGAGCACACTGGTATTTATGGCAAATTCTCCTCCCTCATCCTAAGAGGGTCACTATCTCTCAGCTGTTCCCCAGACCTTCAGAGAAAGAGCTGTCAGTCCTCCATCCCTGGTGTAAGCCCGTGCTCTCTCCACACTCCCTTCTCTAACTACATTCTTTAACCACATCCTTTAACTACACTTGCCCTCCAACACTTCCTTTCTCTGGCATCTGTGGTCTCTGTTTTTCTACTAGTCCCTTTCTCGCTGTATGCAAAAATATATGTTTTCTTCCCCAACACATCTACTTAAAATAAACAAAACTGCCTTCTCTTGATTATAGAATAGCTATGGAAAAATTGTAGAGACTTCCACTACACTATTCAAGGTAGAGCAGCATAGTCTGAAGTAACAACACCAAAATCTCAGTGGCTGATCACAAAGTAATAAGTGGGGATCCAGGAGCTACTCCAGGGCAGTTATCCTCCATGATGGCTCAGCATTCACATCCAATGCAACACATTCATCAGCTATCATCAGTGCAGCAGAGGAAGCTGGAGAGTTAAACACTGGTAGTTAAACTTCTACCCAGAAGCGACTCGCAGCCTATTTATGCTCTTATTGCACTGGCCAAAGTGAGTTGCATGGCCTTGCCAAGGGGCAGGGACTATACTTTTCCCAGATGGCCTGATGGGGGGTGGTGGTGGATTCCTGGGACTGAAGGTACCCCATATCCAAAAACCAGGATAGTCTCAAGCAAACCAGAATCATTAGTCACCCTGGGAAAAATGGATATTTGTGAATAGTAGTAAAGTCTGCCACACTCATTATGCAAGATGCCTAAACCTTCTGAGCCTCAGTGACCTTGAGTGAAAAATGAAAATACTGTTCTCACAAGTTGGTAGTGATGGTTAAAAGATATCATGTTGACTTAGTCAGGATTCTCCAGAGAAGCAGAGCCAGGAGAGTGAAAGAGAGAAGAGATGTGTCGGGGAGATTTTAAGGAACTGGCTTACACAACTGTGCGTCCTGACAAGTCCAAAATTGGCAGGACAGGCTGGAATTTCTGGTAAGAGCCCATGCTTTTGATATTGCAAGCCTGAGTTGGAAGGCAGACGTCTTTCCTCAGTCTTTTCTCTTAAGGCCTTCAACTCATTGAATGAAGCCCACCTACTATATGGAAGATAATCTGCTTTACTCAAAATCTTCCAATTTAAATGTTAATTACCTCTAAAAAATACATTCCCGGGAAATCTACACTGCTGTTTAATCAATCAACGTAGCCTAACCAAGCTGACACATAAAATTAACCATCACACAGCATTCAATATTCCTAACGTAGTGTTAGCTTCTACTAAGTGTCCAGTAAATGTTAGAGTTTTTTCTTAACTTTGTTTTCAAAGCTTTATGAATTTCTTTCAATATAGACAGATACTGAATTTTTAAAAAGAACTCAAAATCATCAGACAAAACTATTGTTGAATGATATTTCAGGATATAAAAATTTGCCTGGCTGGCTATGGTTATTTGAGAGGACATTTGCTTAAACTGTATGATTGACATGTACATTTAACCAACTTTGATCAAACACCCACTATGTACTTAGAACTCTTCAGGGCACTAAGACTACAAATAAAAAGGCAGCCTACCATCTCAGAGATCCCAAGTGCAGTGAGGATGACTAATAGAGAAATACAATTCAGTGGGCTGGGTCTCATCAAAGCATAGGTATAAGACAACATGTAAATACTCTGGTGGGAGAAACAATGTCGGAGGCTCAGGAATAGTTGCTTGGATGTATGGCTTTTATGCTGGCAGGCAGCTGATAGTTAAAAAGGCGACTAATCACAGACCACTGCATGGCCATAAGGAGGGAGAAGGGAAGAACATTCCGTGTAGACTAGTAACGGTGAGACACTCACAGGGCCTGGAGAGCAGAATGAACAGAACATTATCTTTCAAAATCACATTGGACCTCCTCTCCCAACTATTTAGGAGCCTCTAGGCTGTCCTCTGCTTGTAGGTTGCATTTGAGTGTCTTAGCATGGCTGCCAGGTCCTTCACAAATGCAGTCCTCTGAACATTTCTGTAAAGATATCTGAGCTTTCCTGCACACCATTTACCTGCTGAGGACAGCATGCTAATTCTTCCTGCAGTACTCAGCTCATCCTCTAAACAATTATTTTCCCCTCTGAGCCACAACATGACCCCACACAAATTTCTATGGTGGCACGTAATACTTTGTAATGTAATTATTTATGTATGTTGATGTCTTTGCCCCATAGAATTAGGGCTCTTTTAGGGAAGGAGTCATGTTTTATGCACTGCCGCATGATAGGGTCTAGACCTGTGACCAGCATATACTGGAAGCTCAGTATATGCTGATGGAATTAATAAATTACAAATGAAATCCAGGAGCTAAATGCATAGCTATTGTTGATTAGATGCAAATGTATTGCAGGTTAAATTAAATATCTGTGACTATTTTAGAGTTAGTATTTTTCATGACATCAGTGTCAAAACTGGTAATGATGCTGAAAAAGACAAATGTGTTGAAATACTTATCTTGAGGTTCTAAAGAAAATCGTGTTTCCTAATTATGTAAATCCAGAATGTTGAGTCCCAAACAATAGACCATTGCCTTTCAGATTAGTGACAAGGATGAAAATAAAACTTAGCTATAGTTTAAAAGCACTTGAAAATGGATCTCAAATAAATACAGCTATAGCACAAGCTGGGAAGGACCAAGAAATATTCTTTTTAAAAATAAATATTCTTTTATTTCTGGAAAAAAATTTATTCTTTAAATTTAAAAAAAAATTCTTGAGCAGATTTGCTACAAGTTTGCCTTCTTCTTCTCCTTCTCCTTCTCTTTCTCCTTCTTCTTCTTCCAAAAAGCAACTTTTGGTTATTAATTTTCTTTATACTTTTCATTTTTTCCTCACATTAATTTTTGCTCATATCTTTACCATTTTCTTCCTCTGCATCCTTTAGATTTTGTCTTTGTCTAGCATTTTTTTTCCTATGGAAGTATACCATGCATACAGAAAAGTGCATAAATTATTAAGGCAAGGTGGATGAATTTTCAAAAAATGAAGACATGCTAATAACCACAACAAACATAGATCAGGAAATAGAACCAGACCATGACCAGCCCCAGAAATAGCCCTTGTACCTTCTCTCAATCACTCTTTTTCCTCCTCTGTAAAAGTAACCACCATCTTGACTTCTTGCAACACAAGTTAGTTTTGGCTATTTTTGTAAAGTATGTTGGTGGAATCATAAAGACCATGCTCCTTGGGCTTCCCTGATGGCGCAGTGGTTGAGAGTCCGCCGGCCGTTGCAGGGGACACGGGTTCGTGCCCCAGTCCGGGAAGATCCCACATGCCGCGGAGTGGCTAGGCCCATGAGCCATGGCCGCTGAGCCTGCATGTCCAGAGCCTGTGCTCCACAGCGGGAGAGGCCACAACAGTGAGAGACCCACATACCGCAAAAAAAAAAAAAAAAATATATATATATATATATATATATATATATATATTTTTTTTTTTTTTTTTTTTTTTCTCCAGGCTTCCCTGGTGGTGCAGTGGTTAAGAATCCACCTGCCAATGCAGGAGACAGGAATTGGAGCCCCGGTCCGGGAAGATCCCACATGCTGCAGAGCAACTAAGCCCATGCACCACAACTACTGAGCCTGCACTCTAGAGTCTGTGAGCCACAACTACTGAGCCCATGTGCCACAACTACTGAAGCCCATGTGCCTAGATCCCATGCTCCGCAGCAAGAGAAACCACTGCAATAAGCCCGTGCACCGCAACGAAGAGTAGCCCCCGCTCGCCGCAATTAGAGAAAGCCCACACACAGCAACGAAGACCCAATGCAGCCAAAAATAAATTAATTAATTAAAAAAAATTTTTTTTCATCACTGATTGTGGAGTACATTGTTGTCAGAGAATGTGCTATCCAATTATGGTCCAGGGACTGGTACCATTGTCGGCAGCTAAGAGTTAGAAATGTAAATTAAAAAGCTGCACCTCAGGTCTACTGAATCAGAATCTCTAGGGATTGAGGCCAGATATCTTGTGTTTTAACAAGTTTAGTAGATGATTTTTTTTCACAATAAACGTTGAGAAACACTGGTGTATATAATATTGATTATTTGAATTTCTTAAGACTATAAGACTCCTTTTGTGACTTAGTGTATGGTCAATTTTTGGAGAGACATGCGTACATTAAAAAAAAACCTGTTAGTTTCTATTTGTTGGGTATAAAATTTGACATTACATTAATTTTATTGTTCACATAATTTACATACTTTCCAGCTCTTCAGTATTCTTGACCTGTTTCTTTATGGAAGCATTAAAAAATCATGGGTCTTCAAATGTAAAATAGATAGCTAGTGGGAAGCAGCCGCATAGCACAGGGAGATCAGCTCGGTGCTTTGTGACCGCCTGGAGGAGTGGGATAGGGAGGGTGGGAGGGAGACGCAAGAGGGAGGGGATATGGGGATATATATATATGTATAGCTGATTCACTTTGTTATACAACAGAAACTAACACACCATTGTAAAGCAATTATACTCCAATAAAGATGTAAAAAAATATCATGGTTCTTGCTATATCTTTAATTCATTTAAGCAATGTTAATTGATATCCACTATGTGTCAAATACTGGTCTTGTAATTTTTAGTATTAAGGAGTGAACATCTTCACTCTTATTGACACTATTTGCTTTAAATTCAACTTTAAAAATAGTGGTATGCCTATGTCTACATTCCATTGCTTAGAATATGGACAGTTTTTTACCTATAGTTCTAACTTGTCTCTAGTTTTATTTTAGGTGTGTCTCTTGTGATCAATATGAATTAGATCAGGCAGTCAGGCAGGAAGAATTCCCCTTTATTCAGTGAAGGCTCAGCCCTTTTGTTCTATTCAGACCTTTAACTGATTGGATGAGACCTACCCACATTAAGGAGGGCAACCTCCTTTACTCAGTGTATTAATTTAAATGTTAAACTCATCCAAAAATATCCTCACAGAAACACTGGAGTAATACTTGATCAAATATATGTGCATCTCATGGTCCAGCCAAGTTGACATAAAATTAACCATCACAGTTAGACATCTAACAATAGAGTTCCAAACTTTATAAAGCAAAATATGGTAATATTAAAGTTAAAAAATATACCTATCTATAATGATAGTTGGAGATGTTATTGCCCTTTTCTCTGTATTTTGTACAATAAGTAGATAAGGGTCTCAGTATAATCATCCAGTGAATTTTCCACTTCTGATAATGTATTATACTTTTCAGTTCTAGATTTTCCATTTGGCTCTTTTCTATAATTTTCATTTTCCTGCTAAGATTCTCCACCCATTTACTCACATGTTCATCCTTTCCATGAACATAATGTCAATAGCTGTTTCAGTATTCTTGTCTGTTAATTCCATCATCTGAATTATCTCAGAACTCTTTCTATTGACTACTTTATGTTTTGATTCTGGGTCACATTTTCCCACATCTTTACATTTGTAGTATATATTTTTAACTGTATATTTGACCTTGTGATTACATCATCAAGATGTCTAATCCACGTGGATTATGTTCCAACAAGGATATTTGTATATGAGAATCATAAAGTTTCAAATGTTTGCTCAAACCCTCATAACAAAGATACCCCAGAGACCAACTTCACACTCAAATCTATTTACTTTTTCACCCAATGAATGACCCTTAAGGACATCAATATACTGGAGGTTGTTAACATATGCCTTATGCTGTTGTTGTAAAGATACACACTGATGACATATATTTCCCTAAATGGTTGTCAACATGATTTTTCTGCCAAATATTCTCTTTCAGTAGGTCTTCTAGGCAAAGACAGAAAGACCAGGGAAGACTAGGAAACCTAGAAAGACTCATTACCAGGAAGACTTTCCCCAAAGAGAGTAGAAAAATGCCACAATGAAGAGTCCCATTTCCTGAGAAAGTTGAGTCCAGTCCTGTAGCTCCACTGGCACCCAGAACAAAGACCAGGCATCTTATTCTCCTTAGTTTGCACTTGAATTTCCTTTGTTGTAATAATTGGAATAACATTGACCTCACGAGATTATTTTAAGGATTAAATGAAATAAATTGTGTCAGCTTTTGGGTTCGTGGGTTCAAGGTATATACTTGATAAACATTTATTGAATCCGAATATTAAGGCTGTTACTGTTAAGACATTGAAAGAAGCAAAAATTCAGATTTTGGGTTTAAATTGTGATGTGGTACGTTTCTGAGTCTCTGTTTGCTCATTTGTAAAATGGGGATAGCATTGACCACCACGTGGGGAAATAGCGCAGATAAGCTGAAGTGATCATGCAAAATGACCAGTCCAGTGCTGGCTATAAAGTTAATTAATACTAGATCTTTTTAATTAACATTAATTTTTTAAATATGCTTTTACACAGATGCATTATGTTCTCATTTTCTGAAGACTTAGGGCAAAAAAGCACGGCTCCATTTAAACCATCTCCTCTCGCCCACACACAAACTCTCCCTTCTTTCCAACAGTTTTCCTTTCTCTATTTTCTTTCTGCTTTAGGCTCAAATGGATTAACTACTTCTGAGCATTAGAGACCGAAATGAATCCTCCAGAAGAAAATCTCATTACAGATGGTCCGGAGCCAGGCAGATTAGAATGCTTACTGTTCCAGCACTAGGACACGTTTAGAGGTGAGAAAGATAAAAAACATTTCTTTCTTAAGCGGACGATTTCCCAGAAGGCAATAGGAAAGGAGTCTAAATCAGGGTTAAAAAAAATAGAATACATTATCTGTTTGATGTTTACCCATTGGAAGGTCTTATAAGTTAAGAAGAAAGTAGTATCTTTGAGGGGGTTCACATTTAAAATCAGTTATGAACAAAATCTGATGGTATTGAGTGTTTGCATTAGATAAGCTCCCCAAAGCCTAATTCTCAAAGATCTTACATTTCCATTAGTTTTCCTACCATTCTACCAATGTAATAAAAAGAGTGCTGGACAGCTGCTTATTAACTTTGCAACCTTGAGCAATTCACAGAAACGATGTCTAGGCATCCTACTGTTTATTTGTAAAGTGAGAGAGTTAATCCTTCTCTTCTCTTCCTACTGTTCCCATCCTGTTTCGGGTCCTCAATATTGCTTCTCAAGGCAATCTCAAAAATTATCTTTCCTGTAGAGTATTACCCTTTCCGGTCAACTCTTCACATCGCTCCTGGAATTATTTTTGGGCAAATGAAAATGTGACTGTTTTGGCAAAACTTTGATCTTTGACTAGGGCAGAGATCTCCTTCAACTGCCACCTCTCTGCCAGCACTGGTCATTATAAATAGGGTCATGTGGTATTTAAGAATAAAATTTGCATGAGTGGCTCTGTCAGTTAAGTGCTCATGCAATATCCCTGTGTGCTGTGATACTTCCTAGTCTTCCTCTAAGTTATATTGAGGGCAAGTGACTCATTCCAGCTAATGAACATTTGCTGCCAAGGTTGTTAAGAAGCAGTGTACTTCCTCCTCTCTTGCTTCAGTGACCTGAAAGACCGTGAGATTCTGTTGACAAAAGTACAAAAAGGAAGAGAGATGTTCTACCCATATTGGACTTGGTAGGAGTGAGAAATGAACTGTCATTAGGTTATACCACTGAGCATTGGGGGCCTCTTTGTTTTCACAGCGCAGCACAGCATAGCCTGACTGATAAAGTTGCTAACATTTTAAAAGTCACAGAAAATCTTGATTCTGAGCTTTAATGAAAAGCTAGAAAATCTCTGACACTGGGTTTGAACATCCAGAAGGCAGCAATTTGCTGCCCCTTGTGCCCACTAGACTTGTGCTCTCATCCACTTTGTCTTTTCCCTTCTTCTCTTATTTTCATTATCTGTCCAGCTATTGTCCTATGTATTTGAGTTTGTAACCCCTGGCTACAGTTCAAGATACAGTTCAAACTCTCAAATGTGGCATAATGGAACTTTCCTGATTTGGGCTTATTTGTCCCTGCGACCATAAAATCCAGTGCCAAATGCACCCCCGATATTGAATAATTTGAAGTTGCTCAAAGATTTCATTGCATTACATGCCTCTCCTATCTTGAATATTCTGGTCTCTTTGCCTGGAGTATCCTTCCTGAATTGTTCATTTTTCAATATCCAGTTCCTATTTTACCTTTTTGGGAAATCTCTCCAATGCCAGTCTTGTATTTCTCCCTAAAGATTTCTCCATTCTAACGCTTAATCTTTCATTCGGTCTTATTTATCTTTGAATTCTCAAACCCCAGTACAGTGCCTGACACAGTGGAGGGGCACAGTCCATGCTAATGGGGAGGCTGTTGAAGTATAGGATTTATTTTTCAAATCTCAAAGCAACTTGTTCACATGTTAACAATTCAAATAACACAGAAAAACTCATGGTGGAATGAATATTCCCCCCTTTTCACTCTTAAAGCCACTACTCAGAAACAGCCTCTTTTTCATACAATTTCTGCTTTTATTTATTCTATTGTTGGCCTCCATTACCCTAAGTACAATGTTTGAAACTGTATTTCTTTCTTTCTTTTTTTTTTTTCAGTACACGGGCCTCTCGCTGTTGTGGCCTCTCCCGTTGCGGAGCACAGGCTCCGGACATGCAGGCTCAGCGGCCATGGCTCACGGGCCCAGCCGCTCTGCGGCATGTGGGATCTTCCCGGACCGGGGCACGAACCCGTGTCCCCTGCATTGGCAGGCGGACTCTCAACCACTGCGCCACCAGGGAAGCCCTGAAACTGTATTTCTTGATTTATTGTTTTCCTTCCTCCTTACCCTATCCTCTTCCCAGCATTTGATGGTACTATTGCTGTGCTTTACATTCTGTCAGTTGCCTTTATAACTCTAATAAGAAGCTCAAATTCCTTTTTCTTTCTGTTCCTTTGATAGTGTCTCTTAAAGCTAGCTTCTCCTTTCCTTTCCTCCCCTTCTCCCTCCCTCCCCCAGAGCCTCATTCTGCAGACAACACTTTATGCTGACAAGGATGTTCATATGTATATTACATTTTCACCCTAATCAGGTCTTCCCTGATTGATTTATTCATTCAGCTCAATTCCTTTGTTCTTAAAGCAACACCAGGTGCCCCCCCAAACATTCTTACTTATGTCTCCCCACCCCCAATACACGTCTCCTTCCCAGCCAATCCACTGCTCACCTGTCCTTCAAAAGCAAAGAAAAACCTTTTTCTGCTGTGAAAGCTTCCAGCCAGATCTGTTTTGTCCTCCTTTTATCATCCTTTCTCTACTATTTCCTAAATTATCATGAAAGTACATCATGAAAGCTGAGAGCTGGGTCGGGGACTGTCCCGGGCACTCTGTGTAGGAAAAGAAATATAGTTTGCAAGCTAGGGAAATCAGGAGTCAAAATTTTTCTTTGTAGACACAGATTAGACTTAATGGGTTGAATTAGTAAATCCAGAAATGGACCTGTTTTAGAGCCAGGTCTATCATTTTTTAACCATGTGGTATTTTTGAAGCATAATTCTGCAGTCCGTACAATTCAGAGCTGTCAGTCTCACTGAGGAAGCAGCCAGTGTGAGGGAGGGATGGATAATCATAAGCACTTTAATTTTTGCAGTGTAATTAGCCCAGCATTGGTAGGTTGGAGTCTTGGGGTCCTGATCCAGAACTAGCAATTGTTGGCTGGACAACATCAAACAAGTGGGCTTAATGTCTTTCTGAACTTCTTCAAGACTTGAGAAGTTTGGATGAAATTACTTTCAAGGTCATTTCAAACCTTAGCCTCCAATAATATCACTCCCCTGGTAAAGATGTTGTGGTCTCCTTATTCATTTCTGCTTTCAGAGTCATCTGTGGTACCCATCTATGAAGGGACTCTTTGGGGACTTTCTTAATGAATATCTGTCTTTTAATCTACCTGGCATTTCTTCTCTCTCCTTCTAGTAATCTAATTCTGATTTTCCATGGAGGCATACCCTATACATCTGCATGTGTGACCTTGATGGAGTTGACCACAACCTCTAACTCTAGGTGAGCATGTGACGCAGCCTTGGCTAATCACCACATTCCAATACCCTGGCCACCAGAGTCAACTCAGGATGGGCATGGACCAATCAGAGTGACTCACACTATTTTTTAGGTGCTCTTGAGAAGAGACCTCTTGGAATGGAACCAATACTGACACTACAGAGCTGAGAGATGATTAAAAACCATATCCTCATGTGATCTGTCTTAATTTGACTTCTCTTGAAAGCAGAGCCTGAGATGAGAACTTGGGTTCAGGTAGTTTGGAATGTTCTTCCAGGAAGAAGTGAGGAAGTAGGGAGAATGAAAAGGAAGAAAAGGAAAAGCCCATTTAAGGGTGTGTTTTCATGTTTCAGCACTATGCCCAACAGAACTCAAGTCTGCATACTCTCTGACCCAGGCCTTCTCTGATGCTGCAGGAACCTTCTTAGCCTGAGGGCAAGTGCAGTCCAGGAGTGTGGGCAGGATCCTGTGGCTGAATCCTTCAGCCTCCTTACCCTCCAGTGGACGAATCTGAGGGGCGTGATCATGTCCCAGCAGACTTGACACATAGAGATGGGTCTCTGGATTTAGACATCGACTGGGGGATCACATACTTGAAGGTGAGAATTGAAAATATGTGATGGGTGAGATCACCCAGCAATAGATGGCAAGGTGAACACACAAAGACATAAATAAACAGAGATGTATTAGAAGTTCTTTGCAGTCATTAAATGATAGTTAATGTGCTTGGGGGAAAGCAATCCAAATTAGATGTATAAGATGATAGACTCTAAGAAATGAGGTCTTGTTCTTTGAAGATTTCATCCCGATGAACTACAGGTCAAAGTGGTCCCCAGAACAGAGATAAAACAAAGCAGGGAATGACACTGCAATTTCTCCTATATTATGGGCTATGCACTTTGTAGCTGGACCTTAGTGAGAGCATTATAGAGCAGAAGGATGCCAAGAGAGAGAGAAAGGATGTACTCAGAGTACTTACGCTGTGCTAGGCATCACACATACCATGTGCCACTTTATCCTGGGGCCACCCTAGGAGATAGGTGCTGTTGTCATATCCCTTTTATAGGGAAAGCAAAAGGGGCTCAGAGAATTTAAACAGCTACCCACAACCACCTGGCTAGCAAGTGACGGAAGCCAAGGTTCTGCCTGATGCTAAAGTCTTTACGTCTCTACTATGATGATTATGCTATGTAGTCTTTTTTATGGATACACTACACGTGCTTGTAGAACAATAATTTGTACACATTTTATCCTCCATGCATGCTGCTGGTGGCAGATTCCAAATGTATTTTCTAATTATGAATTATGCAACCTAGCACAGTACATTATGAGTGAACTTGCTTAATAATTGCCTATGAAGAAGGGAAGTTCTACAGACTAAATGTTGGCTAGATCATAAATTGAGCCCTCATGATTGTAATAAGGTGGACTGTTGTTGAGCATTATCTATTCCCCTCATCCACTCACTGTGGTTAGAGTATATTTCCTACCCATTAATGTTGGGCTTGGCCACGTGACCTATTTTGACACTGGGATGTTAATAGACATGAAACAAACAAAGGCTTGCCATGTCCTTGTATGGTTGGGCTTCTCCTCTTGCACTTTTACCATTACCATTAGAGAAACCTGTCCTAGGAGACCTGCTGGTCCCAAACAAATGGGAGACATGAGGAGGAGAGTTGCTCCAACTGACCCGTGACCTGCAGGTTGAAGCAAGGCTACCACAACTACCTGCATAGGTGTGACTTACCATTTCATGGCCCTGAGTTCTGAGGTAGTTTGTTATGCAGTAGTAGCTGACTGGTGCAATTATTTTCAGTATAAATTATATTCACTGATAATCCTGATGTGTTCATTATTTCAACTAATATTTATTTAGCAGTTACTGTCGTGGGCCCTAGAAATAAACTTATGAATACGATAGGCACAGTCCTGTTGTTGTGGCCTCGTAGGGGAAAGAAGTATTTCAATAAAGTTTTCTAAAAACATATTGTTAGAGCTCTGACGGGGAATCATAAGAGGGTACGGACACCACAGCAAGCACGCCATCTTATTGTGGGTTTATGGTTAAGAGAGATTTCTGGGTGATGCAAAATCTCATCTGAACCTGAGGAGAAAATGATATTCATGTTAGTCAGGAGAGGGGGACACTTGGGAAGGAGAAAGAGTTACGGGAAGAAAGGATGTCACAGGGAGAAAGAAAGGAGAACATGTGAAATGTCCCAAGAGAAAGAGAGAACAAAGTCTACCAAGGAATATGAAAGCTTTTTGATAAAATGAGGGCCAAAGAAGCCATTGGAAAGGGTTAGGATCAAGAGATGACTGAGCTTATATCATATAAGCACTTGTAAGTCTTGTTAAGAAGTTTGGACTCTATTCTAAGATAACTAGAGGATAAGGAATTGTTGTATTATACTTTAAAAAAATCCAAGTACTTTTCTTCTTCCAAAATTATAAATAACTTAGTTTATGCAAATAACACATTTTGAAAATTTTAGGGCAAAATAAAAATTTTAAAGATTTCTTCCAACACCAACACACCCACTCTAGTGATGAAACACTAGAGCATTTCTAATTAACCAAGAGCTCATTTGATGTTCCTGATCAGCACACTCAGAGGGCCGTGTGGATAATTTAATGGTAGGATTGAACATGTGCTTTCCTCCACTCTTCATTGCTTGCTTAAGACGTTGCTATGGGTAACCAATATCTGTTCCAGAAATTGATGTTAATGCTTACAGAAAGGTGGGCAAAGAAGGAGAAGAGAATCTTCTGCCACAACCCATAATTTCTCCATGACCTATCCTCTTGGAATCTTCCCAGATCCCAATCATCCCCTGATAATTCTCCACATGGAGACTGTAAACTCCACAATGGCAAGGATTTTAACTCTTATCCATTCATTGAATCTCCAGCACACAGTAGGAACTCAATATATAGTTGATGAATACATGAATAGATGAATGACTGATTGACTGGCTCATATAAATCACAGTTAGCAGATCCAGGTTAGCTTCCTCTACTAGACTGTGAGTTTCCTGGGGTCATAAAGCAGATCTTATTCTTCTGTCTGCCTTAAGTACCTATTACAGTGCCTCACAGGTAACAGACATGTAGCAGACACTAATGTCTTGTTGAATGAATGAATGAATGAATGAAAGTAATGAATTGCAAGTACAGCATCTGCTAACCAGAAATAAGTTGGAGTCCAAAGAATTAAGTATCAACACAGAAACATATTAGTTTAAAGAAAATGGGTTGAATAGCTGAAGCAGAGATTGAAAGACATGGCCAAACAAAAGAGCAAATGAAGTGGGGAAAAAATAAGTAACCAAAAAGGGAGAGAGAGAGAGAAAGAGAGGAACAGCATGCCTTAGCTCATTCTGTACTATCTGCCTGGGATATTTTCAGCCTTCTAATGCCCTCAGTCTGCCTTCTCTGTCTGGATGTTTCTTCCTCAGTCATTAAGACTCAGCCTAGATATATCACTGTGATATTTTAATTCCTATAATGATGAAGATGATAATAATAATTATCTAGACCAAAGTATCTTTTATTTTTCCTTGAAAGGCATATAAGCAGAAGGTAGGTGTGGACAGAAAATAAGCATTTCCCACTTGATATTTTTGATATTATTGACACAAGCCTTCTGACTTTCAGGTGAAGGAGATCTAGTCTGGTGACCGTGACATTCCCCTGTGGTCTTGTAGAAATGTTGGGTTCCACCCATTCTCCAGACTGCCCACCTGGGAGCTCTTTCAGAGAACACAGCTAGATTGTGCAACATTTCATCTGGGAACTGACAAGGAACAGAAAGCCCCACTACTGCTCCTGGGAAGTCCTGACCCACTTAGTGAAGCCCCAGAATTTACACTCTCATCCTGGACCATGGTGTCTCCCTGTGGGGATGCCACTAGCTGAGCTTCAGATTTGATGCCTGATCTCCATTCTGGTAATGTGATAAGGAGGAAACAAAGGAGGTCCGTGCAGAGAGATTTCTATGTCAGAGCTGATTGGGGAAGGTCTCCCAGGTGCTTTGTGGGATGCCTTTCACAATGTGAAGGTTGCTGATGAGGAAGTGTCTCTGGTTTTACTTGTAGTGTGAACTAAGTGCTTATTACTTGTCTTTTTAAATTCGAATAACAAACATTGCCTCACCCTAGTACTGCTCCACCCACCTTCCATTCATTCTGGAAACACTCATCTGGGGAGTGTAGGTCTGTTCTGGGCTCTCCAGTCCTGATGAGTTGTTCTGAACATCTCTCAAATTGGAGACCCCAAATCCCTGAGAACAGACCTGGTGATGAGAAACCAATATCTTTCTTTCCTTGAATCCACCCCACTTACTGAGGGATAACTCTGGGCACAGAACTGTGCGAGATGTAAGGTGATAGGATCTCACATGGTGACATGAGGGTTTCATGAGTTATTATACAGGCTCATAACAATGCCTGGCACATGGTAAGAGCTATTTGAGTGTTGGCTTTCAGTATTCCTGTGATTACATCGGATTTTCAGGGCCAGTAGAGAAGACAAACTCACAGGAGGAACTTGTCTTCAATTTAGAGCTGAGGAGACATGATCTCACTTAGAAAAATAAGAAAATACATGTGCTCAGGTTGAAGACACACCATGGAAACAGTTACACAAAGACGATGTATGACTGGGTTTAAAGAGGGGACAGTGCAGGGCAAAGAGACCAGCCCCACGTGGTCAGCAGGCAGAGAATGGGGACTTTGGGTAAGCAGTGAAATTTTTGGGGGTGTCTCAGTTCTTCTGCAAACTTGCGGCCTCTCAACCAGCTAACCTGTGGATGTTTTCGGACAAAGGCACCAGTTGAATTGCTCTGCAGGTTCACCTGTTTTGCATCTCATCACTTCTGTAGGCTTTTGTCACGGGGAGGAGGCCCTGTGGCTGCCCTTCTGGAGCACAGGTGGAGTGTGCAGGCTTGGGAGTCATCCAGCTGTCCTTCCTTGAGCCTTGGTTTTCCCATCTGTAAAGTGGAGTAACATTGTTCATCCTGTGAGGATAAAACAAAGGGTTGCACATAATGTGCCTCGTGCATACTATGTGGTCAGTGTATGTCTTTTCTCTTCCCTTTCTGTAGCTCATTGGAAAGTTTCACTCAAGGAAATAGCTGAAAGGGCGTCTTCTTTAGTCTATAGAAGCTTCAGCTAAGTCACACTACCCCTGTTAACATGGCTGGGACAGACTCCAGAGCCATTAGGAAGATTAATTCATTCAAAAGCATTTATTGATCACCTACTATGCAATAACTTCTTCATATATATTTATATTTATATTTATATATATAGTTCCTGTATCAGTCTTACTAGATAAATGCTATTATTACCTCCATTTTAGTTGAGAAAACTGAGGCTCAGAAAAAAAGAGTAAATTTGCCTGAGATTGGAATTTAGATGTGTCTGATTCCAAAGAGTTAGCTTTAGATTAACCACCCATTAGCTTTCATGCATTGCAGCACAGGGCTATTTGTAACTTTTGTAATTACCTCCAGCAGTGCCTGACCTTCTCAGTAAGTTGGTTTCTCTCCCTGTATCATGTCCACTGTTAAGGTATGAAGTTTAGTGACTCGTGGAAAAAGAAGGACACCACCTCGAACAAGGTCAGGGAAGAAGATGCATAGGACTTAGGAGGAGTCCCCCACTCACCCCAACACACACAGAAGGGTGAGTAAGGTTGTCAGATGTCAGAAAGAAAATCACTGCACATCCAGTTAAATTGTATCTGCTGACCCTAAGGAGGCTAGGGATACAAGAGGGAAGCCTCTGGTATCAGGGGATTCAGAGGAGAGTCAGGGAAGGGTTCACCTATATCCCAGGGCTCAGCATTCCTCATTTCTTTGAACTTAGTCCAGGATGGCCATACCAGGAGACAAAACACAGAGAGGTTGAAGAGAAAGCAAGATTCAGAGGTCTTGGGACCCACTGGTCCATTTGAACTTTGGGACAAGACTCCTCATAGGATATCCCCACACCAGCACCAGGGGCAGCTGGGCAGGATGGCAAGGGCTGAGTGACAGATTCAGGAAGAGCTGAGAGAGGGTTAGGGGGCGCACCCCTGAGGGCTTAGTCTGCTGCAGAGACCCCACATCTCTGCTGGCTCCCAGGGGAGTGAGGCACATAGTAGCTGAGGATAGAGAGCCAGGAGCCTAGCATGAGGCTGACATGCTGAGGCTCAGGCTGCTGGCCCACATCCTGAGCCAAACGCTGAGAATCAGAGTTGAGACGGGCCTAACCAAACAGAGGAGAGAAGCCAGGGAATGACAAAAAGTCTCCTTAGTGTCTTATGTGTTACCAGTCCGGATTTTAGCAACAAATGTCATCCTGGTGAGGAACAGAGAAAGGGACCTCCCCAGCTAGACTGTGGGGACCCTGAGAAACACAGGGCCCCAAGCTAGGGCCAGAATTCCCTCTACCTGCGTCACCACTAAAACACTGATGCTTCCTCTCCACGAGACCCCATCATGGCTGGGAGAAAAGGGGGAACTTGGCAAAACGAAGGAGTTTTCTACATAGCAGAGACTTTAGAAAATTAGAGGATGAATTACCCATAATTGGCAAGCGTAAGTCTGTGAAGTGAGTGTGTGTTTCCTCTACCCAGTGGGATGAAGGCCAAGAATAAAAGGGGATCAGATGTAGAAAATAGAGATGTGTCTATTGAACTCCCTAGTTTGTACTTCATTAACTTATTGACCCCACTACACAGGAACAAGGAAATCATTCTTGGCCTAGTGAAAAGCCGTACAAAACTGCTGCAGAGAGAACACAGAGAAATGATGGGGTGCTATGGCTTCAGCGGTGAGCTAAGAACTGGGCCCTGCAGCACTCATTTCTCCCAGTGGTAAGAATGATCCTCACCCAACGAGGGTAAAGTTTCACTGGAGACTCAATCAAGAGCTAGGATGACATAGAGGAAGGGTTTTAAGCTGGGCCTTTTAGCAAAGGAGGATTTTCATGTGGGTGAAATAGGCAAGAAGAGGTCCCCCAAAGGAGGGGACATGGGACATACACCTGTAGGGCATGTTCAATAACAGCAAGGGGCCCAGTGTGTCTGGAGATTCTCTAGACTGCACCTGGGTGCTAGTAGCGAAACACACCTGCTAAGGTTTCCCAGAGGAGCTCAACTGAAAAGGATTCAAACAGCAACTTCTGGGAGAGGTGGGATTTGAACCCAGGCACTCAGCGCCCAGAGTCCATGTTCCTCACCATTTTGCCACACTGCCTTTCATAGTAGTGCACGTTTGGTCATCATTCATTGACTGGACGGATGAGTGAATAGGTGGTTCTGAGCTGCTAGAAATGAGTTAAGAGGTAAAGGGAGAGCAAAAAAAGTAAGCAAGGCAAGATAGGCAAGCACAGCCATGCTTACAGAAGTCCACACGAAATTCCACTGGACAAGGAGATACTGCTCCATACCTCTCATGGGCTCTCACTTTTCCAGAATGCGCTTTTCCATGTTTTAAATGTGCTGCAAAAGCCTTCTGACATTTCAGCTCCCAAACTCAAACTATGGCTTATCCATATCAAAAATAGTAACGATCATAGATTTCACACTGGCTGCCTTTTAGGCCCTGTCAGGGTCCCATTTGAGCCTTTCCCATCACTGCCACCTCCAGCACATCTAGGACCCCACCTCAGGTGTCCCTGGCTTTAAGACTGCCTGAAAAAAGAAATTATAAAAAGATGGTTTGATTATCCAAACAAAACAGTTTAGATGGGGCTTAGCAAAGTCTCAGGACATGGTCTGGAGTCTTTCTGCAGAAAAATCTCATTTCACCCTCACAATAACCACTGAGGCTGGTTATATGATTATTTTGGTTTTTTAGGATTAGGAAACTGAAGCTAAGAGAAGTTACATAATTTAGATATGATGATCCCACTTACTAGAAGCAAGGTAGGACTTGAATCCAAGTTCTGGTGATAAGTAGGCTCAAGCCCTCAATCCTTTTTTTTTTTTTTTTTTCTTTTTTTTTCTTTTTGCGGTATGCGGGCCTCTCACTGTCGTGGCCTCTCCCGTTGCGGAGCACAGGCTCCGGACGCGCAGGCCCAGTGGCCATGGCTCACGGGCCCAGCCGCTCCGCGGCATATGGGATCCTCCCAGACCGGGGCACGAACCCGTATCCCCTGCATCCGCAGGCGGACTCTCAACCACTGCGCCACCAGGGAGGCCCCCTCAATCCTTTTATTATGCTCCTTTCCTGTGAGGCTAAACCATGGAAGCAGAGCCATGTGGACACAACACTTGAACTGAATGACTATGAACTTGAATAGAATGAGTAGAGTGAGAATTACCTAAGCTTAAAATAATTTCTGGATTTGTAGTTTGGCATTCAGTAGTTCTTCATCCTATTATCGTATTTGCTTTCAGGCATAAATTAATCGAATATGAGATATGGTATCTACAGAGTTAAAAAACAACTTTCCTTTCTTATTTCTTTGTTTTGGTCTAACAACATTAATATTTTACCACAAGGAATGTAGTCAATCATGTCCAGAGGTACTGGCGTTAGATGTCTTTATCTTATAAAACAACAAATTGAATCTCTGTTTGCACACAAACTTATCATGGCAACTAAAATTAAATAAAATTTAACTTCCTTTAGACTTATGAAATTTAACTTCCTTTAGACTTATAAAATTTAACTTCCTTTAGACTTTGCCATGCATCATATCACTACTTTCATGTTTAAGAATGATTTTCAGCTATTTCCATCTATTAAAGGAATTGAAGTTTGGATTTTTTCTAATTTTTTTCATTTGATCTGCCACAATGGGACAAAGAAGCTTCTTTCATTAGACCTTGGGATGTGGCATCAACCACCAAGACTGCTGTAGCTTTAAGGTTACATTGCTGGGGAGAAGGGAGAAGCCAGGATGGGTAGACTTAGTGTTTTGGACACAGCCTATTATGAGGTTGGTGAGGGAATGGGTGGTCCCAGTAACCATGTATCAAGGAGACATGAACATTCCTTAGTGTAGAAAGTTGATATAATGGACCTAGCTTGGCAGCAAGAGACTCCGGCAGCTGGGAATCCATACTCTGAGCAAGGCACAAAGGAGCATCATGGCTCCTGGTGGAGAACATAGGCCTGTGTTGGGAGGTACAGACAGCAGAAGGGCAAGAGGCAAAGCGAACAGAGAGTCAAGTTAGAAACTAACTCACCAAAGCCTCGGGAAATATTCAGGCGGTCATGCTTTAGTGCGGACATACCACAAGAGGCCACGGGTCAAGCAAAAGCAAACAGCCCCAGTCTGAAGACAGAGATCTAATTCTGGGATCCGTCTGCTGGAGGCGTGGAGATCACTGCCATCTCGCATACACTTTGCTCAATATTGGCTCAGGGACCAGCTGGGGCAGTGTCTGCAGGGGAAAGGCCTTGACCACCTAGAGCTGTGTGAGAATAGTAAAGAGAGGCACTGACAATATCAAATGACTGACAAGATCTGAGTTTCTGTACTTGATTCATTCATGTGTTTTGCTTTCCCCAGGTGCTGATGGCAACTTCACTTTGAAAATCAGCCCAGTCCAAAGAGTAACGGATCCAGTTACCTTAGCCATGTTATCGACCAAGTTCTGAGAGAGTTCTACTCGTCTGCCCAGTTTAGAGATGAAGTCCACGTGAAGTGATCTAATTGTTACTCAGAGTGTGGGCCACGGGTCAGCTCCAGCAGCATCAGGACTCAGAATAACTGACTCATCTCAATAAAATCTGCAAAGTCCCTGTTGTCATGTAAGGTAATATATTCAGAGGTTCTGGGGATCAAGACCATCCTTTGGGAGGGTTGGGGGAATTAGGACCTGGACATCTCCGGACACCTGTGGGGGCAGGGCTTTATTCTACCTACCACAACTCGCACAGCCCACAGCCCTTCCTGAACCACCTGCAGCCAATGACACACAAGGGGCCAGCCTGCCACCCTGCTGGGCAAAGGAGCTTTGACAACGTATTATGAGACCTTCGCAGGGGCTGAGCTCTGAGTCTCACCCCTTGAACCTGTGACTGTGCTAAGAGCTCCTTCCTGGCTTTCTCTAATGGTACAAATGAATGCGTCCCCAGGGATGCCATTAACCTGCTCACCCAATGTGCAACACCTCTTAAGGTGAGAGATCAAAATATGTGAATGTGGAATTCGACTTGGAAGCTGATTCTGACAAAGGGAACGTGTTCATTAGTGTGGCAGCCCTGCGCTTCGGAGGCAGAGAGAGAGGGAATGTGGGGAGGCGCCTGGGAAAGGTCCAGGCGGTGGACGAGTTCTGGCCATGCTTACTTCTTCCCAGTGTTCATTCTCTGCCTGGTGCACAAAGGAGCTTCTGAAGGATTGTTGCTAGATGCAAATTCATGTGCCTGATGCACAGTGAGGCCAAACAAACTGAAACGTTGGAGTTTGGAGCAGAGAAAGGTTAACTGCAGGGCCATGCAAGGAGATGGGTGCCTTGTGCCCCCCAAATCCCGAAGTCCCTGAAGTGTTTCAGCAAAGCACTTTTAAAGTCAGGGTGAGGTTAGGGAGGGTGGGAGTGAGGGAGACGCAAGAGGGAAGGGATATGGGAACAGATGTATATGTATAACTGATTCACTTTGTTATAAAGCAGAAACTAATAAAAAAAATAATAATAAAAATAAAGTCAGGGTGAGGGAGTGGCTTGGTTAGTTGTTGCATATTCCAGAATCCTTTTTTCTTGCAGCAGTCCACATAGGTCAAGTCCTGTAAACCTCCAACAGAACAAATGCTATTCTCTGTTCTAAAGCTTTTTACCTCCATATGAATGGACTCTTAAAGGTCAGAGCCTTGAGAATAGGCTATCTTGTATATTTTAGGCCATAGGCAACATTCTTTTACAAACAGGTGCAGAGCCAGCATGAATAAGCACTGGCAACAATGCACAAAGGTGAAAGCAAAAGGAACAGATCTAATATGGAGTCAGATTTGTTCTTCCCTATTACAGGATGAAGCCTTGGGGGTAGAGATGGGGAGTGAGGGGGTGGAGGGGACTGGGCTAGTGGAGTCGTGGGTCATGCTCCTTATTTCTTTGTTTCCCAAAGTTGTGCTGGAAATCAGCCGTGAGTCATGCACCTTGTTTGGAACTCAGGAACAGACAAGGTGCTCAGAGAAGGTGAAGAGAGCAGGGGTGGAATCGAGATGGTGTGGCTGGAGAGGGGACGGCTGAAACAGCCGAGGACTGGAGCAGCATTCCCCAAATTCCAAACTGGTACAGTGACACGACCATAGCACTTTGAGGCAGGACTGCTTGATGTGAAATAACCCAGCATTAGGGTCTGGAGGCGACCAAGGAGCCCAGACAGAGAAGCAACTTCTAAAATCTCTTCCCAATTGTCAGCATTGCCTGGTTAGTGATCTTCAGGGTGTTCATGGAAAACTTGTATTCTCTGATCAGCCCCTCACTTAGTGTCATCTCTGAAGTTGACCGCTGTGCTTAAACTGATGTGAGGACTATAGCAGAGAAATGTATAAAGGGCCACAGTCTCTGGTTCCCACTACATGTGTTCACCTCTCCGACTTGGGGACCACATCCATGCTGTTGCTGCGAACTGGGGGCCTTCCCCAGCCTTTGTTCTCATCCCAGTGGCATCCATGAAATGTCCCCTCCATAGAAAGACAATCAGTGCCATCCTATTAACTTAGCCTGCCTGCCCCGTTTAGCCTCCATCCTAGAACAACGGGCATGTCCTTCAGGCTTGCGATTCCTTTCCTCTGATCCTCGGGCTTTGTCTGGGTCCCTTGGTGCATCCCATCTATGAAGCCAAGGACCTTGTCCACGGCTGGGGCCCCATTGTCCAGGTCTCTGTAAACATGCACTGAATGAATAAACCCACTCATGCTTGATGTATTTGAAAATGTGTTTCTTCCGTTTTAGAAGAAGCTTCTGTCAAAGATGCCAAAACCACAATATATGGATGAAGCAAGGCTGCGCATTAGGGTGAATAGAAACAATGGGAGTCAGGGAGCAAAATCCTTGAGCTCTGATGCCCGAGCACCCAGGTGGGAATTTGGGCTCCATACTTACCTGGATGATAAGATCCTTGAGCGCAGAGACTGATCCCAGGTCCTACGATAGGGACCAGCATGAGTGTTTGAAGAATACATAAGGGGGCATATTTGCACCTTGTCCCTTTTCATTTTTTCTCCTTCCATTAGAGTCTTTCCTCCATGGACTGTAGGAAGTCTGAGTGGCTTCTATGCAATCCCGTTGCCGTGGTTCCTTGCATTCTTATTTATTTTTAGGAAAACGAATGCATCTACTGTGATTCCAGTATTATTGCCTTATTTAGTGTCCTTCTTTCCCGCCCCAAGACAAGGGTGATTACTTAGAACTTTGATACATTCCTAACTAAATGGAATGTCCCTGCCCCCTGAAGTTTTCCCTTCTAGCATGTTAAAAAGGGCTGTGGCAGCCTATAAAATCCTTCTGCAGTCTTTTGAATTTGCAGACAGCGGTCCCTGCTAACAAACTGGCCCACCAAGCTGACGTTCTCCATCCCTATGAGTGAGCATGAATCTCTAGCCCCGTCCACTTCTAATTGGAATTTTTACTTTCTGGGGCAGAAAGTTAAGCTTGGCGCAATTAATGTGGCTGTTGGTTTATGCCCATTTGCCTATGACAGAAAAGCCACTAATTTTCCAACAAAGAAGCTGGTGGTTTCTATCAGTCCCTCTCCAAAGCCAGTTTTCCTCCTTCCTCTCCTTTTTCTTCCCCCTGGCCTCCCTCCTGGGGTCTAATCCTTGTTCCTCCCATTGCTTGTTGGGTGACTTTGGTTAAGTTATTTAACCTGCTTGGGTCCATCTCCTTCTATCTAAAACAACAGTCCCTACTTAGAATTCTATTTTTAATTCTATTTCTATTAAATGAGAAAATGTTTGTGAGACCCTTGACACCTTGGTACATAAGAAATTCTTAATAACTGAGACCTGCTCTTCCTTCTAATCCCTGGCTTCTCCCCCTTTCTCTGTCCTCTGCTTTTCTCTTCGTTAGGTGCTCTCTCTTTCTAGAACATACATTCTTCCTCCCTCTTGTCCTTCTGTTTTCTCTCTCCTTCGTAACCCAGCTCCAGGGGTTGCCTAATAATCAGCTGGTCAGAAGTTACATGATCATTCATCTGAAATGTTCAATCAGATTCCAGGGCCCTTTGAACTAGTGAATATCAGTAGAGTTGCTCCATAACGGTACCAATAGTCATGGCATCAGGACACGACTGCCTGCCTCCTCTCCAGCAGCCACTGGATGGCAGAGATCATCACAAAAGGATGATCAGGATCGTCAGAATGTAGGAGCATCAAAGAAACAACCCCTTAATCTAGGGTCAGATTTTTCTCTGGACAAAGCAAGTAAGACATACGGTTATTATTGGGCTTCCCTGGTGGCGCAGTGGTTGAGAGTCCGCCTGCTGATGCAGGGGACACGGGTTCGGGCCCTGGCCTGGGAAGATCCGACATGCTGCGGAGCAACTAGGCCCGTGAGCCACAACTACTGAGCCTGTGCGTCTGGAGCCTGTGCTCCTCAACAAGAGAGGCCACGACAGTGAGAGGCCCACGCACCACGATGAAGAGTGGCCCCCACTTGCCGCAACTAGAGAAAGCCCTCGCACAGAAACGGAGACCCAACACAGCCAAAAATAAATAAATAATTTTTTTTTTTTTTTTAAAAGAAATACTGTTATTATGCTACTCCTCTCATCCTCTCTCTTCTGAATTGAGCAGGGGCTCATTAATTGTTTGCCCAGTGTTTGCAGGCCAGCTGTTAGCTGTGTCTGCTGACTCTCTGTATTATTGGCCAACGTGTCAGCACCTTGTTAATTGTGGAAACATTTCCATTGCCTGTTTTGGATAGAAATCCTGCTTTCTGAAGGAATATACCATTCGGCAAATCAGAGTTTTGTATCAAGTGATGGTTACCCATCAACTCCCTAAATGCTTCCTCAGAGGACATCGCATTATTCCTTCAATTTGCAACATCGTTTGTTAAAATTTCCTCAATTTGAGGAAGTAGAGAAATGTTTTCAGAGTGATTGTTTTCATTAATATGCCAAAAACAGCCTGTTTTTAAAAATTATTCTCCCAATTCTGTGTGTCTGTATTTATGTACGTAGGCAATGGGAACCCTTATACATGGGAATATTCACACCACTGCTAAGTGCTACATGGATACGTATTGGCCACAGGACAATTACAACTATGTGAAGTTGTAAGAAGTTTAATCCTGCCTTGTCTCGGGCCTGTAACAGTGCTGGCATCATTGCATACCCTGTCTGTTTAACTCTGCACAATAATTCTGCAAAGCTGAGTTTACAGTTTCCATTTGCACAAGAGGAAACCCGGGCAGTGAAAAGGTATCAGGTGCCAGCGAGAACAGAAGGTGGGGTGGACATTGTTAATGTAGCAAATGTGGGGTGAGGAAAGTGAGTGGACCTGGTACCTCGGGGAATGGGGCCTAGGAACGTCCCTACTTGCTGTTGTGGCCTCGGACAGGGCATTTTATTTCTTGCACCTCAGACTGATTAATCATGCATGCAAGAGGGGATTCCTGTCTTGCCAGCTGGCATTCCTGTCCTGCCAACCTCACAAGTTTGGGGTGAAAACCAGGTAAGATAACATGGCATGAAACCAATTGTATAAAATATGTATAAAATAATGAGAAACTTTAGTATGCAGCTATTATTATATTATGAGTTGAGATGGCATCTAAGGGAAAGGGATGGACATTTATTGAGCATTTACGATGACTTGGCAGAATTCCAAACACTCTCCCTTGTGTTGTCTCATTTGAAGCCCACAGAAAGCCAAGTTGATTTATTACTTATTTTACGTAAGAGGAACCTGAGGGTGTGGTGTTAAAGTAACTTGCTCAATGATACACAGTAAATGAACAACAAAGATAAGATCTGAACCTCTCTTTCCAACAATAGAACCTGGTTCTTTCTATTACAACATCCTGGCAAAGCCAAATGAATGCTTCTTCCCTTCTTCAAAAAAGAGAAAGAAAACAGAATGAAGCAAGAATAATCTCAGATAAGCAAAATCCTGCATCTAGAGAAGATTTCCTCAATTCCCGGGGAGGAATTCTTCACCGTTTGAGTTTCGATAGCACTTAGTGACGTATAACTTTGTCATACAATTTGCCAAAATACAAGGGCCTCAAAAGAGGAGAGTCTGCCTCCATTCCATGTTTAATAAACATTGATTGAGCCATTGGCATGTGCCCAAACCCTGCGCTAAATATCAGTGACTGAGCCAAAACTGACACAATTCCTGCTCTCATGGGGCATATATGGTTTAGTAGACGGAAGAGGAATTGAATTAGCTCGCACAGTGGGAACTTCTAACAGTGAAAATCACTTAAAGAAGAGATGCTGGTTTTAAGGCTAATTTTTTTTTTTTTAGCGGTACGCGGGCCTGTCACTGCTGTGGCCTCTCCCATTGCGGAGCACAGGCTCTGGCCTCTCCCGTTGCAGAGCACAGGCTCCGGACATGCAGGCTCAGCGGCCATGGCTCATGGGCCCAGCCGCTCCGCGACATGTGGGATCTTCCCAGATGGGGGCATGAACCCGTGTCCCCTGCATCGGCAGGCCAACTCTCAACCACTACGCCATCAGGGAAGCCCCGAGATGCCGGTTTTAATAAGAACCCCTGATAGGGGATTTAATCTGGCCAGAGTGTAAGCACACGGAAGTGGCTGCCCTATGAGAACGATGCTGAGCTGAATCAGAACGCTCTAGTTCCTCTTCGGGCCACGACAAGTACTTAGAAGAGCGCTTGGCACATAGCAGATGTTCTACAAATGTTGGCTGAAGGAAGTAAGAGTAGGCTACTGAAAATGTCTTAGATGATCATTATATTCACGTTATGCTGCACAGTTTAAGCCCTCAGCACAGTTTCCCTCATTTTATCTCATAATAATAAAAGACGTTCTGTGATTATGATTCTCTTTTTATAGAGGGAGTTAAGTAATTTTTCCAAGGCTCTACAGCCAGGAAGAAGTGAAGCTGGGATTTGAACCCAGGTGTCTGAATCCAGAGTCTCAGCCCTGAGCTGCTGCATCATTGGATAACATGTGCCAGCTTTGTGCTAGGTATTTTACTGGCATTATTTCATGACATACCTGGGAGAGGTGGGTACCATTTTTTTTTCTCTCTTTGTAGATCCTGGAACTAGAAGTAAAGGATAGAAGTTCCTCCACCTAAAATAATAAGGTTATAAGCAGCAGAGACAAGAATAGAGGCAAGCTTGGTGCTACAAACATGTACCTGGATTCTGTCCACAGCGCCCAGCTGTTGAGACGATGACAGTGGTGGGCTAGGGAATTTGGAAGATGACAAGGATGACAAGGAGAAGGAGGGGGAAAGAGGAGGAGCCCAGGCCTCTGTTTAGATCTTCCACCCTCATCTTGGGATTTGGACGTGGGCTGATAGAATAACACAGACATTAAAGGCAATCAGCCCTTCGTGAGCACCCTAGAGCTATTCCCATTTCTTCATTACTCTCTACCTTTCCCATGTCATTGTGCATTTGTAAAAAGCATCGCAATCACTTGTAATACTGTCTGATTAGAGGCTCAGTCTATTTTCCTATGCAAATATGAAGCTGCCCATAGTATGAAAATGTTATAGAAAATTACTTGTACTTGATGGAATTTTTTAAAGAAAAATTGCCAGTTGCATCTGCAGTTTTTAAATCCAGGTTTTTGTTTTCTTTTTTCCCAAATGGATGGACATAATATTGAGCTATTGTTAAATGCTCCGAAAGGTGCGTGAGTAAGGAAACAATCAAAGAAAGGGAGGGAGGTGCTGAAATCTTTGCCGACTCAGCTCCTGAGCCGCAAGATGAAAGTTTCAAGACCTAAGCTGTCTCTGTAGATTCCATACCAATCATGTTAATTGGAAACTGGAAAGAGGAAATGGTCACAATCAACAAATTTATCACCCAAAGGGCTGAACAGTTCATAAATTTAATCCAGCCAAGGAATTGGAAAATAGAATTGATGCTTTAAGAATGAGGGGTGGGGGAAAAGGAGGCCTTCTAAACAAGCTTTTGCAGCCAGATGGCTGGGAGTGCTTGAACATATTTTATCTGAAGCTATTAGAAATATGAAAAGGCATCTTCCTCTTGGCCCCTGGCTAAAGTATTGTAGCTTCTTTTTTATGGTCTTTATAAAAGAAGAGCAATAAAGAGACACAAACAGTTCAGTTTAATGGTTGTAAAAACCAGACACCTGAATATACGTAATTTATTTTCCTAAAAAACTCACCCCATTGAGGCTGTTATTAATTAGCATGGAAATGCATTGTGGAGTCAAGATTGCATGAGGTCTGTTATCTTGGCTACTTCATAAAAAGGAAAAACGAAGCAATCAGAAAAATCTTCGTCATTTCATTGTGAAGGGAGGTGGGGTAAGTCAGCTTGGGGGCTTCACCTGGAAAAATAGTTGTGTGAGATCCCAGCTCTCCAGAATTGCACAAAGAAACTTCCTCCACCACGGGGGGCAGCATATGGGGGAAGGATGAACCCACACCAGTTCCTGCTGAAACCTACTACAGCCAGGGACAGAGCTGTGGGCTTTACATATAGAAGTTGCTTGCAATCATTTTGCAGATGAGGAAACCAAAGTTCAGGTGAGGTATGTCCAACAATAATCAGTATATAGGCTTCAAAGAACCCAGAACTTCATTTGGCATCTTAGGAATTGCAATGCAAATGACACTGATTAGGATAAAACCAAAAGAGTGTTCAAGGAAGAGAAAGAGCCACACACTTATAAAGGCAAAAGCCACAAGGTTGTTAAAATTGTCTGGCAAGAATAATGATTATCACGAGCTATTTAGTGTAAGGGTCCCATAAGTATCTTGAGTTTCTGGACCATTGTGCAGATGCTCTGGACACCTGCATTAAGACAACAAGTGACTAAAGTCCAGATTCTATCCTGGTTGAGAAGTGCACAAGTCACGCATCCTCAGTGGCTTTTGGCTCCATTTTAGACAGTTCTCTTAGCAATGCTGATTCCATTTTGATTTTCCTTTCGCACTTAAGAGGCTTCAGGCTAAAACGGGGAAGGGAGGTATGTCAGGCTGATGGGAGAGTGTGTACTAAGGTGTAAAGACATGAAAGTGGGTTGGGGATGGATGCATGGCTAAAACTCAGGTAGCATGGTAGAAGGAGGGTCAGGCACACTTGTCTCTCGAGATCGTAGTTCAATGCCTTGCATGAGTTTGCTGCTCGATGAATATTTTTTCATTGAATGTTACATGGAAGGGCCAGTGCTCATACTTAAGGAGAATACAAAGTAACTGGCTATGAATAAAGAGACACAAAGTTTAGTATATTATTTAAGACACAGGTTCTGGCTGCAGTAAGAAAGGCCAAATAGAACAAATGTGGTTTACATTAGAAAGACATTTACTTTTTTTTTGTGGTACGCGGGCCTCTCACTGTTGTGGCCTCTCCCGTTGTGGAGCACAGTCTCCGGACGTGCAGGCTCCGGACACGCAGGCTCAGCAGCCATGGCTCACGGGCCCAGCCGCTCCACGGCATGTGGGATCTTCCCAGACCGGGGCACGAACCCGTGTCTCCTGTATCGGCAGGCGGACTCTCAACCACTGCGCCACCACGGAAGCCCAGAAAGACACTTACTTTTATCTCCTACAAAAGTCTGAGCATAAACAGTGTAGGGTTGGTAAAGCAGCTTGGTGGCACTGGGGACCTGGGTTCCTTTTATCTTCTTGTTCTGCCATCTCAACACAGCTTCCATTTGTGGGTCTATGATGGCTGCTCCAGCTCTCACCATGCTACCCCGTGTACCAGTGGATGGGGCAAGAGAAAGAGGAGATGGCTACATTATTTCAACTTCTCCTCCCAATGGCCCAGGAGCTAGCTGCAGGAGACAGGGGCAAATAAAGTCTTGAAATGTGTGATGGTTAATTTTATGTGTCAAGTTGACTGGGCCAGGGGATGCCTCCATATCTAATTAAATACTTCTTTTTAGGTATGTTTGATATGTGTTTCTGGAAAAGGTTAGCATTTAAATTGGTGAGCTGAGTAAAGCAGATGACCCTCCTCAATGTGGGTAGTTTTCATCCAATCCATTGAGGATCTGAATAAAACAAAAAGGTGGAAGGAGGTTAGATTCATTCTCTCTCTTTGCTTAGCTGGTTAAGCTGAAGCATTGATCTACTCCTGTCCTCTATGCTCCTGACTCTCAGGCCTTCAGTACCAGTCTGGAATCTAAACCATCACTAGTCTGGCTCTCACACCTTCAAATTACACCACCAAGCTTTCCTGCATCTCCAGCTTGCAGGTGAACGATCATGGGACTTCTCAAGCTACATAATTGTTTGAGCCAATACCTTATGATAAATCTCTTTCTAGATAATCTCTCTATATCTATCTCTCTCTCTCTCTATCATCTCCTATTGGTTTTGTTTCTCTGAAGAATCCTGACTATTATAAACTAAGAAACCAACCACATGCCCATCTAAAATATTAACTACTATAGAGGAAGTAAAAACAAGTATTAGGGTGACACTTAGCCATCTCTGCTTCAGTCGGCTTCTATGCATGATCAGCCCGCTGAACTAGGAGTTATTGTGAAATCTATAAAGATGAAACTTGAGACAACTGGGCTCCTGGGAAAACTCTGATTCAACTTCCATCCTTCCCCCACTGTGCAGGTAGATGTACTTCAGTAAAAAAGGAGGTCTTCCTAGAGGAATGGGTCAGTGCAACTTATACCTGCTATTGTGAGGAAATACTCTGATGTGCATATGTCAGTTATGAGAGGTGTTAGGAGTCATCTACTACTGTTAAAACACAAAGCTTTAGAATGAATAATTCCCTTACGAATTTGAATTCCTACACTTGTATCGTGAATATGCTTTATAGTGTGGGGGAGAAATGGGTAGGCTTATAATTAGCTCAGCATGACTTAGAGGCCATGGTGACATGGGGGTCACAGTCTGCCTTATCTGTAACAGAGTCTGAGAGCGGGTTATGCTTGGGAATGCCCTCCATAATTCGTGTCACACTGGGGATGGGGAAGGCTGGGGACTATAGAAAAATTAAAGAAATGCAGAGTCTGGGAAAGAGGGGAATTCAATGAACTCTCTCCTTCAGGCAGGAAGGAGGATGAGGCCTGTAGTACTCCTGGGAGGAAACTGAGAACCTCACACCAAGGGCTGTGACAGTGATAATCCTGTGAAGCTCCACACCTTTCATCAGATTATTTTTCAGCACATTTTCACTCCCCTTCCCCTCCCTTTAGAGTGGATTATACTTTCCTGATTCACTGACTTTTGCTTGGACAATAAGAAGTGAGCATATTTAATATGAGGAGATAATGCTAGTACTATTTAAAGTGCTGGCACAGTTTGGCTGGACTCCTGGCCTTCGGTGATTTGCCTTGAGAAGTGCAAGCAGGAAAGCTCTTGCCCCTTCACCCTGGGCCCTGTGACGAAGACAGGTGAAGCAGACCTACCGTGAGCCTGGAGCCAAGCCTGATACCCGAAGCTGGCTGTAGAGCTGGAGAGACACTAAAGGCCAGATGACTTGGGAAAACCAAAATTTGAGCAGTGACCAAAAAAAATAACTTTTTGGGTGGGATCCAAGAAGCAAGAATCAGCAAATTAGAAGGAAAAATTAGGAGAGTTCAGTGTCATAAGTAAGAGTTTTAAAAGGGAGAGATCATTAGACCCAGATGAAGTAGAGAGATCCAGGTGCACACATGGTGAGCTTTTCATAACCACGAGTGCTTCTCCTTCGCTGGGAAGTCGCTCTTCTTTTCCCACTTCAGATACCAAGTGTTGCTCTATGATAGAGCCTTAGAACATGATAAGACCTTGAGGTCCTCCAGACCACTGTGTCTCAAACTTCAGCCTACCTCAGAGCCACCTGGAGCCTTGTTAAAGCACAATCCAGTGGGACCCAACCAAGACCTGCTGATTCAATCGGTCTGGGGAGGGGCTCAGGTATGTGAATATATAAGAAGTTCCCATGTGCTGTCCAGCCACAGACGACACCTGGAGTACACTAGAGTACATAAAACCACTCCTTCAGTAGATTGGAAACCTCAGACACAGAGAGGGAGAAAGAGTGACCAGAGGGTACCAGCAAGAGTGGAATTGAGCTTTCCCACCCAATCCAGAAATGTTTTCTCCAACCCTGCCACCTCTCCATCTCCCCTGGTGAGCATCAAGAATTGCTCGCGTGCATCTCAGCCCTCAGGTTCCCCTGTCACAGCCTCTGCTCACTGTCACAAGCTCCGCCCCCTCCTCACAGATGTCCCTGTGCTGGATGGCTCAAAGCTTCATTGACTAACCACCAGCCAAGAGGAGAAAGTAATAAAGTTGGGCTTCAGTGGAATGAGCAAACTTTTCTATTATTATTCAAGAGGAAAATTGGCTCTGAGTTAGGGGAAAAATAATTTATAGTAGCAATCCTGCATCCTCTTTGTTCTTCTCCACTCAGCTCCAGCATCACCTCCCAGGGGAATCTTTCCTTACAAAGTGCCCACCTCACTACCAGCCTGACCCAAGATGGCTTGTGGACTACTTCTCCATATTCCTACCATAGACCTTTGATCAGAGCAGGGGTCACCCGTGTTGGAAGGGTCAGGTTAACGCCTATGAATAACCTGAAGGCAAAGAAAAGTCTTATTGTTGTTCTATCTTTTGCATCCAGCACAGGCAAGAATTCTGGTGCAACAGTCCAGATCCAGTCAGGAACAGAGAATCTGCGCCAGGTAGCTCAACAGAGGGACTCTAATGCAGAGAACTAATTGCAGACGTGTTGAAAAGGCAGATACCAGGGGAAGGTGGGGTAACCTGGAAAATAACAACCACAGGAAGCTGCTGCCATTCCTGGGGCTTGGGAACCAAAGCACGCGATGAACCAAAGCCCTGCAGCTGGCACTGCCCAGGGACTCGGAACACTGGAAGAGGGACGTCCCAAGGATTTGGCCAAACAGCTGAGCAGGCAAGGCTGCCTGGCAGAGATGAACCTCCAGAAGGTAGCTGACAGTGGCGTGGAGAACAGAGTCACCAGGTAGGATCTAGAACGACCAGGAGGACCTGGAACTAGTGCAGCCTACAAGGGTGAGAGCTGACTAAGGAAGGAGCCAGAACCACTGTGTGGGGCTCACTTGAAGCAGAACCTGAAGGGTTTCTTCCCTGGTCCTAGCCTGGGTTCTCTGGAAGCAGAGCCTGATGCAGGGAATTGTGTGCAGGTCATCGACTAGGAGAGCCTCTCAGGAGAAATCTGCATGGCCAGAGAAGCACGATGGAAAAAGGAGGGACTCAAGCAGGGAGAGGGCTCCAGGTGAGGTCTAAGTACAGCCAGACCCTGCAGGGGACTTTAGGCTACAAATTGCATCCCAGTGTTTGTCCTGCCCAGAGGCATGGACATGGGCTCTTGTATACCCTACGCAAGTCAGAGATCGGGTAAGAGTTCCAGAAGGTTGTACAGCTCCAAGGCACTTCTGGGTGAGGTGCTCCAGCCTCTAAAGTGTGATTCAGCAGAGAAGATGGTAAATGTGAACCTTCAGCAGCAATGTACTCAGCAGCTGGAGGATGGGCACCCCAAACTGAAAAGGTTCCCCCAGGCATCTGAATGGAGTGCCATTCCATATTTGCTGCTCTCCTAAGCTGCCTCACGCTGGCTGAACTTGACTCAGGGAGCAAAACATGTTTGGTGGGAGGGGTGAATCAGCGCAAACAAGGAAATGACAGGTAGTTGACAGGTAGTAACTGCTCAATAATATCCACTAAGCTGAGTCAAACTTCCTTATGTGTTCTAGATTTTTTGGCGCTTTGCAACAATTGAATCTGTCAACAGTAGTTGAAGATTTACCATCACTAAGGAAATAGTTTTCAGTAGAAAATTATCATTTGCCTAAGAGCACATGACAGATACTGATTTTGTGTCAAGCATACTACAATTTACTCACGGACCTAAAGGGAATTGAGGGAAAGCTTAGATTCCTACTCCACTTGGATGGGGTCTGGCCATCCTCTTGAAGTGCTGAATCAAAAATACTTTAAAGTTATTTTCTTCTTCATGATCTAGACAATGCATTTTCAAGAAAAGTCCTAAAGTCAGCTGCGGTGTGGGTATTGTGCAGACTTTGAGTTAAAAGCCCAGAATTGCAGTGCACGGTTACTTAGTAATTTGTAACATACTTTTACCATCTTGAAAATTTGCTTTATGAGTCTTCCTAGAAATAACAATGTACTCCGCCATATAATGGCTCAGGAGGAATTCACAGCATGGCCTGCCAGATGGTTGTTCTCATGTAATCATATAGAATATTTGCTCAGCATCTCACACTTTTAGCAAATGTTAATTGATGGAAGTTATCGGGTGTCCAAGAAGACTTTGGAATCCATACGATGAAAAACATTAAACGCTTTGTAAAGAATACAAAGAGAAATGTGTTGCAGCACTTTTCAATGCCAGGCACAGGGCAGGGTTCCATGCTTCTACCAACTCGTCTTCCGGTGACATTACTACAATTTATGTATGAGTATCTTTGTGATGCAGAGAACAAGACAGAGACTCAGGAAGATCAGGTGACTTACCCAAGGCCACGGAACTTGAGGTGACAAAACCAGGATTGGAACCTGGATCTCACTGACTCTATAGCCTATGACACTGAATGAGATAACAACAGTAACACTAATAATTAACATCTATGATTTAGATGTTACATATTGCAACCTCCACCTGGAATGCCTACTCCACCCCACGTTCTCCTACTCACCTGTTAGATCTCAGCTGAGATGTCACCTTTCTGGGAAGGTTTCCTTTTATCCCCCAGGTTTGTTAAGGTGCTCCTCAAATGCACTCTACTTGCCTCATAACAAGGCTTATAGTTTATATCACTGTGTTTGCATGGATTTACTCTCTATGGATGCCCCGTGAGAAGAGGGGCTTTCTTCATTTTGTTTACATTAGTTTCCTTAGCACTGAGCACAGTTTCTGTAATATAGAAGGTGCTCAATTAATATTGAATATATGTGGGTTACTAGGTGCCAAGCTGTGTCTAGATATTATTACACTTCTCACTCTCTAAAAAAACACGGGGGGCTTCCCTGGTGATGCAGTGGTTAAGAATCCTCCTGCCAATGCAGGGTACACGGGTTCAAGCCCTGGTCTGGGAAGATCCCACATGCCACAGAGCAACTATGCCTGTGTGCCACAACTACTGAGCCTGCACTCTGGAGCCCACGAGCCACAACTACTGAGCCCGCCTGCCACAACTACTGAAGCCCGAGCGCCTAGAGCCCATGCTCTGCAACAAGAGAAGCCACCGCAATGTGAAGCCCGTGCACTGCAAGGAAGAGTAGCCCCTGCTCACCGCAACTAGAGAAAGCCCATGCGCAGCAACAAAGACCCAACACAGCCAAAAATAAATAAAATAAAAATTTTTAAAAAACACCTGGAAAAATATGCACCAGCACCTATCACGGGAGGCTTCCTAATGAACCCTGACTGCTTATCCATCTCCATCTTCTCATTACTCTACCCTGAACCTCTAAGAAACACACACACACACACCACACAACGCACAACTTTAATCGAATAAATTTATCCTTTTCTTCCTCTCTAAAACTTTTTCTTAGTTATCATTTCTTCCTCTTTTTTATTTTTATACATTTTTTAAAGGTTACTTTCCAGTTACAGTTTTTACAAATTATTGGCTATATTCCACTGTTGTACGATACACCCTTGAGCCTATCGTACGCCCAATAGTTTGTACCTCCCACTCCCTCAAGCCTTTTAGTTACTAAAGATTGGAAGGCATTCATCAAGTAGTCTCATATTTACCAATTACTGCACAAAACTCGACACTCAGAGGATAAAGTAAAGTAAAGTAGTTATTCCCAGCCTACAGGCAGCATGTTATTTGGTGGCGGATTATACGTCAGTACACATCTGAACACCGTGAGCAAACCTGCCAGTGGTTTCTGCATAGACACTGTCACGTCCACAAACATTTCTTAAGTGTCTCTTGCATCAGGCTCTGTGCTAGCCCCTTTCCTTCTTGAGGGATCAGGGCTCTAAAGAGTCTTTTTTTGTCAGAAACCACCTGTAAACTGATACTTGAGCTAACACACATGCCAGCAGACTGACCTGAGTAAATTATTTAATCCCTGCTAGGCTTAGTCCTCTGTAAAAAGGGAGTAGTGAGAATATAATGTTAATAGTGTTAATATTGAGAGAAAGTATGTAAAGCACTTAGCACAATGCCTAGAACAGATTAAGTAGCTGGCAATCATCTTCATTAGCATCACATTACTTTGTGTCATTTAGTCTTCATAGTAATGGTAGGTATTGAGGCTGGGTGCTCCTTATTACCTTCCTTATATTCCATGGAAATTAAGGAAAGGGGTCTTCTGCTGGATTTTCCAGGAGGAAACAGTTTTGGAAAAACAGCAGTTCTGTTTTCTCTGCCCACTCCCAAAGTGTGCTGAATCACAATTCTTACAGTCTACAGGAATCTTTTGTTAATGGAATTGCTCAAGCAGTAATATCAGAACTATCATATTTTATTATCACAAGACACGTTTTTCTTCTATTGGTTTAAAATCCATGATGGAGGAAGGGTAAGATTAATTATCAGTTTTTCTTCAAACTATTATTCCCTTTTTTCTCTATTAAATAAATGAGAAAAGTGAGGCTCAAAGAAACTGGGTTGCCTCAATAGAAGTGGCAGAGATGGGATTTGAACCTAGTCTCATCCAACTCTGAGTACAGAGAAATCCACCGCCCGCCCCCGCCGGCCTTTTTTCCCTCTGTGTCCATTATCCAAGGGGCCTGATTTGAACCTGACTATGTGAAGACAGGCCATTTGTAAGTAAGCGCCATTTTAACAACCCAAATTTAGAAAGAAGCTTTGATTCATTTATTTAAAGAGAATGTCATGAACAAAAATCTAGTTTTATTATGTTTGAGAAAATAAGTAAAGTAATAAACAGATTTTCTTAAGAGAATAAGAGCACACACACGGAGACTTCAGTTTCTGTCTGACACATGAAAAGCTTGGAAGTTGTCACTCCCACCCCTGCAAAATGATAAAAGCCAATCAAACTGAAAATCAACAACCCTTCTTAGATTCATCAGAGAATTGAGGTCACAGGGCAAGCTGTGGAGAAGCACAAAGGTGGACACAGAGAATCACCGCTTACTGGGAGCAGAAGTCCAAATTGGAGGCAATATCAATTGGAACAATTTAAACTGTAATTGATGAATGGCTGGAGGCTCAGTGTGAACTAGCTTGAGACTTAAAAACTCCAGGGAGGGGGCAGTCTTAAGAGGGACCCACAGTTTCATGAGCTTTGCCTCCTGGAATCCCACTAGGTTCTCAGGGTGAAATTTGGAGAAAACCCCCTCAAGCTTCCAGTGAAGGGAAGGGAAAAGTAGACATTCTGACATATGCTTAGAGCATCTTAGAGATGCTCCATTCTCCTTAATAAAGTTCTCCTTAAGGAAAACCATTTTACCAGAGCCTAACTGACCTGTGAGATGGGAAATATGCAACTTCATTCCCCTTAAGCCTTCCTGAGAAGCCCTTACAAAAGTCACATCCCAGGGACACAGGCTAACTAAAAGACTGAGACCTGATCGTAGGACTAGAGAAAACTTGCCCTCCCGTTATAATATCAATTATCATAACAGCAATAGGACTTCCGTACAACAACAGAAATTACAGCTAAAAGAACTGCAAGCTTCATAGCTTATTTTAGAAGTCTCTAAGGAAACCCAAAGACAACAAGCGATGCGCCCAGAAGAAATTTTAGCCTTTTCCACCACAGCTACAGCACACAGGAAACACATCCTAACTCCTAGCCACATAATCATAAAACCTGAGGCCTATCTACCTCAGTTCCTTTTACTTGATATGTTATGTAAAGCTTTCAACAGAAAAAAAAAAAATATATATATATATATATATATACATATATGGCATACTAAAAGGCAAAAACACAGTCTGAAGAGACAAATCAAGCATCAGAAGCAGACTAAGATATGGCAGGGATTTGGGAATGATCAAACTGGGAATTTAAAAGAACTATGATTAATATGACAAGAGCTGTAATGTAAAAAGAAAAAGACCTCTCGGCTGAGAATCTTGTATCCAGCAAAACTGTCCTTCAAATGTGAAGGAGAAATTAAGCCATTCCCAGATAAACAAAAGCTAAGGGCGTTTCACATTATTCCACCTAGAAAGAAAGAAAATTCTATGTGTGACAGCATAGATGAACCTTGGGGACATCATGCTAATTGAAATAAGCCAGTCCCCAAAAGGCAAATACTGTCTGAGTCCACTTATGTGAGGTACTAGAGCAGTCAAGTTCATAGAGACAGAAGGTAGGATGATGGTTGCCAGAGTCTGAGAGGAGCAGAGGGAGCATAGGGAGTTATCATTGGACGGGTCCAGAGTTTCAGTTTGGGAAGATGAAAAACGTGCTGGAGATGGATGGTTGCACAACAGTGTGAATGTACCTCATGCCACTGAGCTGTGTACTTAACAATGTTTAAATTGGAGCTTCCCTGGTGGCGCAGTGGTTGAGAGTCCGCCTGCCGATGCAGAGAACACGGGTTTGTGCCCCGGTCCAGGAAGATCCCATGTGCCGTGGAGCGGCTGGGCCCGTGAGCCATGGCCGCTGAGTCTGCGCATCCGGAGCCTGTGCTCCGCAACGGGAGAGGCCACAACAGTGAGAGGCCCGCGTACCGCAAAAAAAAAAAAAAAAAAAAAAAAAAAAAAAAAAAGTTTAAATTGATACCTTTACATTATATCTATTTCATCACAGTAAAAGAATAAATAAAGCATAGTTCTTCTCATAAAGTTGCCATGATGGATACTTTATTCTTTTTTCAGAAAAGGAAACTATTGTATCCTACCTTAATACGGAGATTGCAAAATTTTTCAATCAGTCGATCTTCTTTCAAAGCTTAAATGAGTTTTTTAAGATTCTCAAAAATAGTTTCATCACCTTTGTCTATTGCTTTAGGCACCATCTCCCTTTAAATATGCATTAGTATGGAAATGAGGCATTGCTCTTCACACATTTTCATTGCTGGATCCAGAGTGTGAAGGCGAAGTGGATGTCATCAAACCTGCTCGGGTTCCTGCAGCTACTTAAGGCCTGAGTTGGTTGCAGACTTTGAGTACAGGGCTGCTTGGTGAAATAAGCAGAGGGAACGGCTTCAGCTGCAGGGCACATGAGCTCACCTTGAATTTGTGACTCTGGCTGTTTTTCACCATGGTAATGGTTGCTGCCCCTGCTCACATCAATCTAGCCTCATTCCCCACACACAAGAGAGCCAGCCTGGCCATTACAGGAGTTGAATCTGGTCACGACACCTGCTGCAAAGGCTGTGCTGGCCTGGAGAGGTCTCACCATCTTCTGGCACACACCACCTCTGTCTTGATGCTTCCGGCAAACAGGTGTGCAAGCATCACAGTTGGCTGCCAGGGCGGACACGAGGCTAGGTGGCCCGGGGCAGGTGTGATTTACGTGGTTGAGTGGCGGAGGGCCAGATAGAGACTTTGGGCGCTTGGAGAAAACCCACCCCTTATCCCGAGAATGGAGTCGAGTTAACTTAATTTCATTTTGGTCTCCTCTTTTGAAACATGGGGATAAGACTTGCCTGGCAGGTTTGTTTTCAGGATTGTATGTGATAATACACATCACTTGTCTGACTCGCTGTAGGTAAGTTTTCCCTGAATCTCATCTCTATTATTTAATACGATGTTCTGAGTAAAGCAATTTCATTCTTGCCTTGACACTTTTGTTGGAGCTGCTCCAAAGGCCTGGAATGTCCTCCCACTGCATTACAAAGTACTGTTACTCTTTCATTATGCTACCCAGATGCCATTCATTTTTCCTGTTAGGAAGGCTCCTATCCCCTTTCCTCCCATAGAGACAAATGATGCTAAAGGACTCTCCCTCTTCCGTGTCTTGACCATATTTCCAATGTCAGGCTGTCCTCACTGAATCGCTGCTTGCTGTTTCTCTGTCTCCTGCGCTGGTCATTGCTCTGTTCCTGGTATCTGCAAACTTCTTTTGTACCACACCTCAGAGTAAATATTTTGGACTTTGAGGGACCATACAGTCTCTGGGATAACTGCTTAACTGTGCTGTTGTACTGAAAACACAGCCGTGGACAATAGGTAAAAAAATGAACATGGCTGTATTTCCAAGAAACTTTATTTACAAAACAGGCTGCGAGCCAGAGCTGGCTCACAGCCATAGTCATATCCCACGCACAGAGCACAGAGCTTGGCATGACAAACACTGGAAAAATGTATGTGTCCCAAATTCTAGACTCCACCCTGGCCCGGAAATGTCCTCTTCCATCCATCTGTTCTGTCCCTGTCTGTGATGGGCTTGCTGGATGCAAACAGAATTCCAGGGACGCCCACTGCATGTGACTTTTGCTCCAGAGGCTAAATATAGTGTTTTGTTGCTTGAGGCAAAAACATAAGACATATTATAGTATAGAAGGTGTGTTTCCTGTTCATGGAATCAGAAGACCTGTGCTGAATTCCTAGTTTGGGTACTAAGTGTGTAACCCTAGACTGGCCATGTCACCCCTTTGAGCCTCCATAAAAATTCATCTACAGAATAGGCTGGGTGCCTGCATTGGAGGACGTCGTGAGGACCACGATGATGTCACCCATGGCATTGCATTGTGAGCTGTCTCACTAGTCAATATCATTATTATGATTATTATTAGACTCAGATTCTAGATTATTTCTGTACTCTGCTTTCTGGGCTGGTAGGAAGGTCATGTGTGCATTCATTCATTTATTTAATTTATTCATTTATTTAATTCATTGATTCACTCATTTAATTCATCATTATTCACTCCTTATTCATTCATTTAATTATTTAAGGTTGGAAAATTGTCAAATAAGGAAAGAAACCATTCTCTTGGGCCAGTACAGACTCAGAGAACATTTCAAGTACTGTCTAACTGATCTTCTTTATTGTCTAGTTCTATTTTTCTCACTGCCGTGGCCTCTCCCATTGCGGAGCACAGGCTCTGGACGCGCAGGCTCAGCGGCCATGGCTCACGGGCCCAGCTGCTCCATGGCATGTGGGATCTTCCCAGACCGGGGCACGAACCTGTGTCCCCTGCATCGGCAGGCGGACTCTCAACCACTGCGCCCCCAGGGAAGCCCTAGTTCTATTTTTTAATGTTCTGGTGATTTGGCCATTGGACAAAGATCTAGGATGAGAGAAACCAAAGTGCTGGATTCTTAGACTGTGAGAATCAGTAAGCCATGCATTGTCTACGGAGCCCCACTGAGAGAAGGAGTTGGTGTGACAGATTGTTTCTGTTCCGCCAGATTCTATTCTCCTTTCTTCTCAAGTCACAACCATACTACCTGTCCCTTGAAAGTACACCTGGCCGTGAGACTGACTTACAGCCAGTGATGTGTAAGTGGAAGTAGAAGGTACCACTTCTAGGCCTGGCCCTTGGGAAAACAAAGGCACTCATAAAAGAAAAAAAAAGAAACATTCTGATGGACACTTCTCAAGTTCCCAGCTCTGCATGACCTGGGATGGTGTGAATGAGAGAAACCCTGGAAGCCTCATGCCAAGGACAGCATCCTGGATCCCTTAATGATATGGTGGAGTGGAGTTGCCTTTGACTTGGAACCCCTCCTTGGACAGTTACCTGAGCACAACATGATCTACTTGTTGTGTGTATTGTATTGTGTTATGTTGTGTTTTCGGCCAGTACGTATTCAAGTCTAGTTGTTACAGCATTTTCTTACCAAAAATGATATATCTACTTTATTTCCTTCCTTCCTTCATATCTTCCTTTCCTTCTGTCTTCCTGCCTTCTTCATTCCCAAATTGCATAAATCCATAACGCTTGAGGTGATATGTGCTTTGGATTGAAAACTTTTCAAATTTTACAAAGTTCATATGAAGTACAAAGGCTGACCCCTAGTGAGGTCTGCAGCTTATGCAATTTGGGGAGTTTCTTCAAGTAGAAGATTACAAAATGTTGAATACAAAATCAGATATAAAAACCCTGAAGTCTAAGTTTCATCAGCTTCACCATAGGTCCCCCACTGGTGGTGTGTACACTGTAGATACAGGAATCTAATTCTACTGGCAAGTTCTGGCTGAGTCCACTAATCAAATTTATTAATAGTTCTGCACAAAACATATGAATATTCTACTTGGGAATCAGTGAAGACTATACATAGGCTCCCAATATTTGGGGTCAAGTTTTCCCCCTAAAGTAGTTAAGGTCAGATTTGCTTTTGCTGTCAAATGAGCTTTTAAAAATATAGTTTTCAGAGCTTTTTGGAGTTTGGAATTGTGGACGTGGGATCTGTATCACAAATGGTCAGTCCTCACAGACATGGAGAACAGACTTGTGGTTGCCAAGGGGGAGGGGGGTGGGAGGGGATGGATTGGTAGTTTGGGTTTAGTGGATGCAAACTATTGTATTAATATATAGAATAGATAAACAACAGGGTCCTACTGTATAGCACTGGGAACTATATTCAATATACTGTGATAAACCATAATGGAAAAGAATATGAAAAAGAACGTATGTATATATATAACTGAATCACTTTGCTGCACAGCAGAAATTAACACACTTAACTCAACTGTACTTGAATGAAATAAATTTTAAAACAAAGAAAAACAAATGATTTTTAGGCCTTATTAGGTGCTGTGAGGAAAGGAAGGTACCATATGTGCAAGCTGAGCCCTATCCTCAGGGAGTCTACCGTCTCACTAGAGCATGGACCATGATGTAACATAGCTACAGTGTGATTACTGCCACAGAGCAGCTCTCACGAAGTGCAAGACTTATGCTCATTAGAACTGCCCATGGATAAAAGTCCACATAGAACAAGGAGTCTTGAAGAGTGTCTGCACCCAGTCACTGGGATGTTCCCTGATGTTCACCCAGATGACCTGACAGGTTCAGGCATCCCACACAGTGAATCAGTCACAAGCAAACTGACTTAAGAAGCAGAGAGATGTGAGCTCAAATACCGATTCCTCCCCTTACTGTTATATTGGGTCAGTTACTTAACTCTTTGGAATCATCGACTATGATTAATGAGATACAACAATAGCTGTGTTACTGGTTACCACTTACTGAGTCCTTCCTACGTTTCAAGGATTGTGATAGGTGCTTGAGATGAATCATCTTATTTAATCCTCTCAATAACCCATGAGATAGATTTATTATCATTTTAAGACCAAAGAATTAAAGATCAGAGTGGTTTAGAAACTCATCAAAGATTCAGGTCTGTTTGACCCCAAAGCTCAAGCATGGAACTATTATTAATTTGCCCCTCCTTGAGACAAAGAATAATATGAAAACAACTCCGGAAGTCGTGAACATAAAATGATGCTGATGTCTTGTCCTGAGTCTGTTTTTCCGAAGCTTCTGAATTCTCTCTGAACTTGAATTCTCCCTGACTCTGAACTTGACCCAGACACTTGGTATTTTCTCCTAGTCTGATCTTTTCCTTTCCAAGATGACATAATCCTGGATTTTAAGGCAAAGATCATAAAAACAGAGAACAGAGAAGCAACTGGACTCTGACAGGTTTTTGTTGTCTTCAAAGTATCTTAAACAATTTTGAAATCTTAATTTGGTAATTTTACATAAAAATCAGGCTTCTCTTGAGAAATTGAGATGACACCACTAGGCTTGCATTTTCCCATGACACTAACTGGCCGCCCCCAAAATCTCAAGTAGGTCCCTTTCTCATACATTCTCAAAGCACCCTGTGTGTTTCTTTATAGCATTTAACATAGTTCATAATTTTACATTTATTTCTATAAATATATAATATATATGCATTACTTGTCTCCCTGACAAGAGAGTAAGATCCATGTCTGGTTTGCTTGCTCTGCCTTCCCAGCCACTAATAAAGAATCTGGTCCAAAGTGGGCAGTTAACAAATACTTGTTAAAGAAAGATACACTTCTGAATTAATGAGGAAGATAACATGAAGGTAGTGTGTTCATCTGTCCATTTCATACCCTGTTACTATGACAACTTAATAAACCATGCCCTTCAACATGCAGCTGGCTCTCAGTCTTTTGGAAACTTTGATCCATAATGGCCAAAAACACTTGCCATCGAGGTCCAAATGTTGGAAGTATAATGACTTCATAGTGATGTCTTTCAGCCACTTAATGACCCTAAACATTAAAGAAATTAGAATTGGCAGGGTCTGCAGGGCTATTGTTTTTTAACTTATTGGAGTTTCCAAATGGTGGCTTCATGCTGCCAGCTAGTATAGTATTGAGGATTTATAGGCAATAAAACATAGGCAGACTCCCAACCATAAGAACTGTCATGGGCTGCAAGTGAGAAAACAGTCTCCAATTTATGTTGCCTGATGAGACAGTGATCGGCCATAATCATACTTTTATTTCATACACTGGCCTTCTTCAGAGGATCATGAGGTCCTTGAGCATACAGTTTACGACCTTCCCAACAAGTACCAATCATGGCACATACAGACAAGGCAGGTCCATCATCACCAAACCTTCTGCAAAGCAGAGCATATCCGTCCCTCACTGTTTTAGGTTGTTTCTATTTGAGCGAATCCATTAGCCTCAGAAACTGAGCAGCTACAAGATTCCAACCCTGAGAACATGGGGCTAATCTCCCCGATGTGGTAAAAGGCTGACTCCATTCATGTATTTTTCCAGCAGGTGTTTCCCGATCCTCCCAAGTAGAATAACCTTCTCCCAGTCAACCTACCTAGTGCGCTTAGCACTTTGCCGATTCTTCGGCTACACACTTGGCCTCATGTGAGTCTCAGACAGCACCGGCTCATTGGCAAAGGACAGGTTTTCACAGCAGATAGACATGGGTGTGGCCCTCTATCTACCTTTACTGGCCACATGAATTAGGTACACCAATTAATTTTCTTATCTTCAATTTTCTCCTCTTTCAAAATCAGAAATAACTCTGCTGACTTTGCATAGTTGGGAAGAATATTTGGGATACTGTACATAAAGTACTTAACTATAGAAATGGTATTCAAAGAATTTTAGGGCTTCCCTGGTGGCGCAGTGGTTGAGAGTCCGCCTGCCGATGCAGGGGACACAGGTTCGTGCCCCGGTTCGGGAAGATCCCACATGCCGCGGAGCGGCTGGGCCCGTGAGCCATGGCCGCTGAGCCTGCGTGTCCAGAGCCTGTGCTCCGCAACGGGAGAGGCCACAGCAGTGAGAGGCCCACGTACCGCAAAAAAAAAAAAAAAGAATTTTAAACTCCTTTTCTTCTTGACTGCAGGAAATAGGTTGTACTCTTTTATCTATTCCTCTCGGTAGAGTTCATGCTTAACTGAAGGAGATCAATAAAAACTTATTACAGGAAGGAAGGGAGGCAAATTCAAAGTGGTTAAGTGATGTGGGTCACTTAATGATAGCAGGAACAAGACAAACAAGAATTAGGAATTTCACAAAACTAATTCAAGGAAAAATAGGTTTCAGACATATGAATGGATGTTTCTTGACAAAAAGATTCTATGGTCAACAAAACCCCCCTGGGCATGCCTTAATCTGAGAGTTTAATATAAGGCCCTTCAAAAAAAATACCTATTTTACTCTTTGAGATGAGGGTTTGACGTTTGGTTTCTTCTATTAAGAGAAAGTCCTTAATTTTCTCCTCTGTGGGTTCACTGACCTCATGACAAATTCAAGACCCTGGGATTTACTCGGTCCCAGGAGCCCATGTTAGCTGCAAATGGCCATGCAGAGTGGAGACTGGAAAACCTCAGTCCTCTGTGGACTGTTCTCTACTGCATTGATGATATCAGTGTCACACTGCTAAAAAGCAATGTACTTTCATCCACTGGAGAGGGCATCCTTGACCTCCAGCCTGGTGATCTAAGCATGCCTTCACCCTGGTCCTGCAGTAACTTACACAGGAAGTGGAGGAAAAGAGGGCAGGCCTCATTGTCCGTGCGGTCATGGTCATCCCACACCCACGTGGACATGAACTTCACATTCATCAGTGTCCCAGCAGGGAGTGACACCCAATGGATTTAACCAAAGAAAGCTTAACAAAGGGACAATTTCAGAGCGGGAGGGGCTGAGTTAAAACAGAATCTGTGCCTTTCTGAAGCTATGGTTTTAACAGCATCTTTGAAAGTCCCAACTACACCATGATGAATCACGTTGCAGAAAGCACTTTGACACACATGATCTTGGTCATTCTTGGCCAGCATCTCCCCAGATTTGCAAATGCGTAGTCATTGGTTTTTCTTTATGTAATGGAGTCCACAAGATCAGGTTTAATATTATGCTAACAGTAAACCTCATTTGACCCACAGAAGATCCCCCCGGCCTCCAAGTATAGCCTTTAGTTACCGCCTCAGTCAAGCAAAATATAGACAGAGGCTCGATGTTCCATTGCAGAGTCTGTGTAAGAGACACAATTGGTGAGCACTGGGTTATTTCAAGGCATAACAATGAAAAATGGAAATGCAATTTCATAAGCAGTGCCAGGTGCACAAATTGGAGTCTGCAGCCCCTCTTTTGGGGACTTGTTTCAAACTCACATCCTTCAGTTTTCATTTACAGCCTCAGAAATTAATTTGTTATTCCCAGCTGGACCTGGGTCCGGGGCTCCAAAACGATATCTGTAATCATTAGGATTTTAGCAAAGTGAGAATGGGAGACACCATCTCCAATATAATTTCCATTCTTTTGGACGTAGCCTCCTATTATTCAAACCTGTCAAGTCACATGACGGTTGATAACAGGATGTTGGAGATCTACACCAGCCAAACTGGCAGAGCTCCATCACGAATCATATTCTGGCTGTATTAGGGTAAGTGTTTTGCATAAGAGTTCAGAAATAAACATGAAGACTTCAAGAACGAAATTTATCAAAATTGCTATGCAGTGTCTGGTCCTAAATTTTATAAATATTTTAATGAGAAGTGAAAAATGAAAGTTAATGTCCAGGTTTGTTTTGTTTTGTCATATGTGAAATGGATAATAATAGTACTTTCTTCACCAGAGGGTTTTAAGGCTAAATAGGATAAATATTAATTCACCTCGATCATTTGTTGAATGAGGCAGGGGATAGATAGAGATAGATAGATGATAGATAGATGATAGATAGATAGATATGCAAGTAGAAAATAAATATAGGTACATAGGCAGAGACTGACAGCTACTCAGTGTTGGTGCATGTTAAAGCCTTGAGTTCAACATCCATCATTCACTAGGTCTTCAATACATGTTTATTGAACATATGGATTATCAGAACAAAGCTTTGTTTTATAACTTTCAGTTCTTAAACTTCATACATTCACACTCAATATTTATTTAAAAAGAAACAGGGTAAAAGTTATATTTCCCAAACATATATTTTCACTAATAAATAGCACTGGTATATTATGAAGCAATTACCCACAGTAGCTACAGGGATAAGTACCTGCTGTCTGTCACTGAGAGCACAAACATCCACAGGGAAGACCCACAGGTATGGGAAGGAGTCCATGGGGACCTTGAGTTGCATGGCTCTCCTACTGGGAGGAAAGAGGGTCTACTGGGAATGTGAGGGGTATATGTGGAGAGTGTGTGTTTCATGTACAATTTGATCTATACAATTAGAAGTTGTATCTTCTTAAGTCATTCTATGTTGGTCACTTATGAACACACCCTGGTTTAGATGAATCTACTCAACTCCCAATAACAATGACTTTAATAATGATGATGATTGCTAGTACTTCACTATGTACAAGACACTGTGTAAGTGATTTGTCTGTATTAATTCATCTAACCTCCTCAACAGTCTTGTGCGTTAGGTATTATTCACATCCCCCTTTCACTGATGAGCCAGGTGACACATAGAAAGGTCGAGGAACTTGATGACATCTCATACTTAATAAGTGGCTGAGCTGGGGTGTGAAGCCAATAATCTGAATCTAGAATTTAAACTCTTGGCCACTACTGAGGCTTTTTATTCAATGGTTTTGGAAATGGAGGCTTGGGAAGGAAAATGATCGATAGTGCCACAGCCAGGGTTAGAAAGTGCCTTTTAATTGAATTAGTACAGATCTACTAAATGTTTCCTTCAGGCCAGCAAAGAGGCTTAGAGATACAATTGAGAGCCAGATGAATAAGGTTCCATCCTGTGTTCACTGATGAAACGCGAGTCAGAACATGAAGCGTGTGAGCAGGCGATGGTGATGAAGCACGGTTGGGGCTGTGTGCTAGAGCACCAGCAGCATTGCGGCCCCAGGTAAGAGCGGAAGGATGGCTGGTTAGTCAGGTGAGTGCACCGGAGCCTTGTGTTTAAGGTCCTACTGCACTTCGAATAAAATGTCAACGGCTCATCACGGCCTCAGAAGTTCCCAATGGTCTGGCCCTACCTAACACTGGAATCTCACCCTGGCCACATTCTCCTGTTCTCTCTCTGGTCCAGCCCACCTGCCTGTTTTCAAGGTTTCTAGAACATTCCGAGGTCTTTCCTGACTCCTATCTCCTTCACACACATTCTCCCTTCTGCCTAAAATGCTCTTCTCTTCCTGAAGCTGCCTTGATTTCCTCCTTCGAGGCTTGCTTTGACGTCATCTCCTTAGGGAGGCCTTTACAAATCACGTTTTAAATAATTCCCACCAATGATCTCAATTTTTCATTGTTATGAGTTGAATTGGGTCTCTCCCCACGCCCAGGTTTACATGTTGAAGCCCTCACCTCCAGTACCTCAGAATACGACCTTATTTGGAGATAAAGTCTTTACACAGGTAATCAGGTTAAAATGAGGTCATTAGGGTGGACCCTAATACAATATGGCCGGTGTCCTTATAAGAAGTGGAAATTTGGACATACATTCAGGGATAAAGCCACGTGAAGATGAAAGCGGAGATCAAGGTGATGCTTCCACAAGCCAAAGAACATCAAGGATTGACAGAAAAACACCAGAAGCTAAAAGAGACACGAGAAGAAAGACTGCTAACACCTTGATCTCGGGCTTCCAGCCTCTCCCGTTGCAGAGTACAGGCTCCGGATGCACAGGCTCAGCGGCCATGGCTCACGGGCCCAGCCGCTCCGCAGCATGTGGGACCCTCCCGGACCGGGGCACGAACCCGTGTCCCCTGCATCGGCAGGCGGACCCCCAACCACTGTGTCACCAGGGAAGCCCCCTCCTCTTGCTTTTAATGTGCTTTCAGGATGATGGGATCTATAATTTTCCAGAACTTGGTCATAGCTTGAGACAGATTAAGAAACAGTTCTGAGACTAGAATCATGATGCTAAGCAGACTCCACAGACCCCACCCACCCATTCAAGAGACTCTTGTGTAATTTCCAGGCGGTCTTAGGCATAGCTTGTTTCCTAACGATGGATCACAAAGAACTTGGAGGGTGGAAAGCACACGGCCCCCGGTATTGCTCAGGTTTGGCTAGTGCCCTGGTTTTTTCTCTGACCGTGTGGCCTTGAGAAATCCCTTTACCTATGAGTCCAACTTATCTGAAAACTAGGACGAGTGTGCCAATCTGCCCTTTACATTTGGCAGGATGTTGTGAGTCTCCTTCTATGACAATAAGTGTTGATTTGTAATATGCTTCTTAATGTTTGCAATATTATGCCACTATTAAAAATATGTATATACATATAACATACATTTATATGGTAGTTTAGCCGATCCCCATTCCATACACTTAGATATCTTCCAAATTTTACAATTAATAGTTGGTGTGATAAACTTTCCTATATAGCCATTTTTTTGTGAACCTGTACAATTATGTTCTTAGACTATGTTTCAGTTATTTCTTTGGGAGAAATTTCTCTAGCATACATTTAAGTCTAAGGGAATGTAAAATTTTAAGATCTCTTCCATATACTACTAAATAGCTTCCCAGAAAAGTCCAATCAATTCATTCTCTTACCAGCAATACAGTAACGTGTTAGAGCACTTTTCCCGCCCCCCCAAAATATCATCATTCATTCACACATTGCCAGCTTAGCAATACTGGACATTTTTCCATCTTCATAAGCCATTGGTGCTTATCTGCTGCAAACTCCTGCTCTGCTGGTGGTCCTCTTGGTACACTTCAGCTCCATCCCCGCTTGCTCTGCTTCATGTCCCAGAGGAGAACTTCTCCCAGGCTCTCTTACACTCCGGGATCCTGCTGGATTTGGTTTAATGGTCACCCCTGAAGGGTGTCCAAGGGCCAGAGATTCCCCTTGCGCACCTCCACCACGTCAGGCTGAGGTTTCGGCAGTGGCCGTGTTTCTCTGCCTGTGGCCACAGAGCTTGTCTTGAAGCTCCTCTTTCACAAGCAGGTTCTGGTAGCACTGCTACCTCTCGTGCCCCCTTGGACCTTCCAGGGCCAAGGATTCTACTGTCATTCCCTGGACGATTCTCCATCTTTGAGGTTTCTTAACCCTGCCCACCCTGCTACAAACAGTCCCATCATTAAGCTCTCTTCAGTGACTGTTTTGGGTATGTCATCTGTCTCCAACTGGTGTGTAGTGTAAACCCTGATGGCTGGTTTTTCCTTTTCTTTTTTTTTTTAATGAAAGTGCCTGACTTAAGTTAAGCTGAGGCTTCCACTTCAAAGATGGCTTTTCTCCAATAAGCGCACTGCCAGCCACACAACTAGATAAAGATCCAACCTCTCCCCTACCTTGTTTTACAGATCTTGCTTGATTTCCATAAAGGATCATGTGGGGCCTTGTTTTTTTCTCTTCCCATGCTTTAAATCCTCATTTTTATGTTTTAAATTAACCAATAAAACTTAATCCCTGGAACCTTAGGCCCCCCAGCCTCAACCCCAAAAAAGCAGAACCCCAGGCCCTTGCCCCCCACCTCCCCTCGACCTTGCTGTGTGGCCCCAGGTATGCCATGCAATTTCCAGGACGTTTATGTAATAAACCTCTTTCTTCTCCCCTGAGTTTACTGATGGTTTTTGCTAAGCACATCTTGGAAATCATAATAAGAACCACAAGGGCTGGCCTCGCCAAAACCTTGGTTATTGACAGGCTGAGACTTACACAAAGCATAATACTATTGCTGTTTTAACCATTTTTTCTATTTCGGCATTTGCCAGTTGTGTGTATGTATTTATATATATATATATATATATATATATATATATATATATATATGTATATGTATATATATATATATACATATCTTTATATGTATATATATTTCAATAATCCTTTCTTATATAGTATTGAAATATTTTCCTTAGTTTTCTGATTCTCAGTTGCCTTTCTTATGCCATTAAAAAAAAGGAATTTTAATATAGTCAGATATCCCCAATTTGAGGCAAAGGGAAATCTAATTTAGTCAAAAGCCTGAATTCTAGGATTATTTTAAAGAGCAGTTACTGTATTATTTAGAGTAAACACAGAGAAGAAATAGTAAAATGGATTAAGAAATCTTTCTGAAACAGGGATAAGTCAGACATAATATAATGGATAAAAATGGTGATGTCTGGGTTTCTTTCTTTTTTATAAATTTATTTATTTATTTTTGGCTGCATTGGATCTTCGTTGCTGTGTGGGTTTTCTCTAGTTGGGGTGAGCGGAGGCTACTCTTCGTTGCAGTGCGTGCGTGGCTTCTCATTGCGGTGGCGTGGCTTCTCATTGCGGTGGCTTCTCTTGTTGCGGAGCACGAGCTCTAGGCACATGGGCTTCAGTAGTTGTGGCATGTGGGCTCAGTGGTTGTGGCTCGTGGGCTCAGTGGTTGTGGCTCGTGGGCTCTAGAGCGCAGGCTCAGTAGTTGTGGTGCACGGGCTTAGTTGCTCCGCGGCATGTGGGATCTTCCCGGACCAGGGCTCGAACCCGTGTCCCCTGCACTGGCAGGCAGATTCTTAACCACTGCACCACCAGGGAAGCCCCTAAACTGTGTTTTTTTTAAAGGGTTCAAAGTATTTGCTCACTGACTTAAGCAGGTTAAACTTTTTCCATGAAAATGTGTTGATATTACTCATTATATATATAAGATTTTCCTCAGGCTTTCAAATTGAACTAATACTTCCATGAGTATTTATTATGAATCAGCCGCTTTCACACACCTAACTCAGTGTGAGAACTCTCTAAGATTGGTATTCTTATCCCTATTTAAAGGGGAGAAGATCAAATTTCATAGAGGTTAAAGAACACATTCAGTCACACAAATAAAGAATAAACCAACTTTCCAGCAGGAGAAAGATTTAAACCTAAACTTTTTGCTTTTAAATCCAGTGCTTTTTTACAGTATCAAATATTTATCCAACAGAGCACACTTCAGCAGAAATCATGAATATTTAACAAAAATCAGATTTAGCAGACATGTAATGATGCTTCTAAAATGTTCAAATTGGGGCATAAGTGTTAAAAGAATAAAATGATACTGAAATAAGGGCCACCTACAGTTAATTAGCAAAAATGTTACAAAAGTAATGAGTTATAAGCACTATGTTTAAATGAAACAAACATTTTTTTAAGTCCTTCGTGAATAAAAACATGCTAAGAAACAGGTGGTCAAGTGTGCCCACACTGACACCAGTTAAAACTGGTATACCCAAATGGATATAGAAACTGGTAATGGAAACTGCTTGAAGTTGGTCATCCTGAATGCAATGTATGTGTAGCAGGAGAGGCTGTTGATTTTTGGTGTGCTAACGAGAATTAGTGGACCAGAAAATGTATCTTGATTTTCCTCATTCCAGAAATAATAGACTGTACAATAACAGGATTGTTATCACAAATGCATAATCAAAAACTCATGTATAAGCCTCATCTGAAACAGTGTTGGTAAAACATATGACATTTATGGAAATTCTTTCCCTTCAATTCTCATCATTACAGAGTTCAGCTGCTCCCATGCGATGGAAGAGACTTGCCAATAAATAAAAAAGAGATAAAACAATCTGCCTATGCGTTGTGAGCAGCAGTGTCAGAAATGAAAGCCATTGACAGAAGGTCGTCTCCTGTGACATGTGGAGTAGAAACGATATTCCCATTTAGTTCAAATTCAAGACTTCCAGATAATGTGTCTGTAGAGAAAGACAGTGTTCATCGAATCCGGTGGCATTCACTGGTATATAACATATTTCAGAATACAGTTCTTGAAGGAAGGCTACTTTATCACAACTCTGCATCCACTTCTCAACTCCCCCTGCTGACCACCTCTATGAATTTGGAGTCAGTAGACACGTGAAACCTGGTGAAGGTAAGCAAATCCTTGGGACATGCCAAAATCCAGACCTAAAATCGTGCTGAAGGATTTCTGCTCCTTCGGTCAAATGAGAGCCTGGGAATGAATAGAGAGAATCCTGGGCTGAGGAGTAGGACATGCAGCACTTGTAGAGATTTGGGGTCTCCAAAATGTTCAGGGGCTGGAAAAAGCATTCCTAGAAAAACCTGTTGACCTTGATTTCAGAACAGCTTTATAGGAACTGAAGAGATGGGCTGGAGTCATCTGTTTAGCGGAGTCTTGTAAATTGTTAGTCTGTAGGATAGAGGCCAAGGTGCCTATCTCATCTTTGGGGATTGATGCTAAGATACCCTGGTAGCCGAACTGGAGCCCCACTGAATGGACAATGGAAATTTGCAATCTACTCAAGAGGGATCTAACAGCCAGAGAGAGAAAACGCTGGAGAATCAGGCAACTTAAACAAACAAAATTATAACACTTAAGGTTATGTTACAGCATGAAAAAAAAAAAAAAGACTTCATAGAACCAGATACTGTCAGTTCTCATTATTCGTGGTAGTTATTTTCTAGACAAAGAGGAAAACACTGAATTAGCAAATACTGCAATGCTGCTGCTTAGGGTCAGATTCCCATGAGCCTCTGGCCACAGTATTTTCATTAACCTATCACTATATAGTTTTGTTTTATTTGTGTTTGCATTTAAGGACACCTTATCTAGTACCCACTGTTCATTCATTAACATTGTACTAACAGGTGAACAAGGTAACGATAGATGGAGAAAGGGCTATAATAAAACAGTTAATACATTAAAAATGTATTGAGTTAAAGAAAGATTGGAGTCTGAATCCTGAAAGCTTCACCCAATTCTAGGCAAGATTGATATTAGAAAAGACACACACCAAGCCAAAGTCTGAGAATGTACTTTGTTTTTGAATCTTGGGGATAAAGAGAAAACATTTAAAGTTTCCATACAGAAAGAACAATAATTTACAAAGATTAAAAAGGACCAAACTGGCATGGAACTTTACATCCACAGCCCCAAAGTAGAAGATAATGAAATAGCACTGTGAGACTGCTAAGAGAATGAGTTTTGACCCAAGATTTCTACCTCTAACCAAGATGATATTTATCTGTTGGTGTGAAAGATGTTTGCAGGTATGTAAGGATTCAGGGAATGTATCACCTACACCTCACTGAAGAAAGTACTGTAGTACGGACTCTAATCAAAGAAGAAATGAATATAACAAGAGATCCCAAGACAGGATAAGATGGGAGGGAAGGGTGAGAAGCAAATAAAGATAGAAGTAGAGATAGAGATACATAATCATCAAAGTCTTGGAATGCACAGCATACATACCAAAGACCAATTCCTGAAATAGAAGTCACATTCTATAAGACAAAATGTTTAAAACTGGAAGAACCAAACTCCTTCTGTAAATAAAACCCTGAAGATGTGTGATAGACCAGAAGGCAGAAGTAAAAGTATTTCTAAATTCTTATTACATTGGGGTAAGAAATTAGCAATGGGCAGGTGAGTTAAAGAATCTTGCATAGGAGTAAAAACTGATATCTTATTTTAATACAATCATAGAAGAATAGTGATTCTGAGCTTCAAGAGAGGGGAGGTAATTGGTAGTGATATCAAAAAGGACAGCATAAATTCCAAACTAACAAAGTGGAAAAATAGGGATGTGTAGTAACTAGAACAGACCAGCAACAAGAAATAAAAGAAAAACCTGGAAATAACAATATGCAATAAATAATAAATACAAAGAATGTGAAAGGAATAAATCATATATAGTTGTTATACTACATGTGAATGACAAAGGCTGCCAAACTTGTTTAAAAATAAGACCCATCTCCATCTTCTTGACAAAAATGAATTTAAGACAAAGTAATAGAGAAAATTGAAAATAGAAAAGATGTATAAGCATATACCAGGCACACAATAAGAAAGCCAAAGTAACAACATTAGTGCTACATATACTGGAATTAATTCACATGTTGTATATATATTTATAAATAATATGTGTGTTTATATATTTCCCTACGTTCTTTGAATATATATTATACATTTTTACATATGTCTAACAAACATTTTCAAAAAGTGATCATATTCATGACTATGAAAAAGCTTAAGAAATTCAAAACTAGAAATTTGACAGACTACAAGCTGTGATCAAAATCATAATGACTGTAAATAATTAATAAAAAAGAGCACCCCAAATTATTAACTTCTTAGAATTTTTAAAAACCTGGTGATTGCCACTGAAATTACATACTATCTAAAAAACCATGAAAAGGAGAGAACTTTATATCAAAACCCGGGGGGTGGGGGGCACAACAAAATCAATATATGGAGAAAAATACAGAGCCTGTAAGGGCATTGTTTTGTAAGAAGGAAGACAAAATATAAAAGAAATTAAGTCTCTTCTTCAGAAATCAGGACCAATAACAAACCAAAAACTCTGAATGAAGAAAGACTTATTCAAGTAAAAACTGAAATTAATGAAATGTATATAAAATATGTATGTTTTAGAATAAATATCAAAAATCTGATTCTTTGAAAAGATTAATAATATAAATAAGTGCCTTATGAGACTGATTAAGGAAAAAAAACAAGATAAAATATTCATGGTTCAAAATGAAATGGGAGGATTAAACACATATGAAGGAGATTTTTAAGAATTACAAGTTAACAGGGCTTCCCTGGTGGCGCAGTGGCTGAGAGTCCGCCTGCCGATGCAGGGGACGCAGGTTCGTGCCCCGGTCCAGGAGGATCCCACGTGCCATGGAGCGGCTGGGCCCGTGAGCCATGGCCGCTGAGCCTGCGCGTCTGGACCCTGTGCTCCGTAACGGGAGAGGCCACAACAGTGAGAGGCCCGCGTACCGCAAAAAAAAAAAAAAAAAAAAAAAAAAAAAAGAATTACAAGTTAATAATAACTTGTGTAAATCTATAGCAAATAAATAAACATGTAAACAAACCTGGAAAAATGGATATCTTCCAATCAAAATACAAACTGCCAAAACTACTTTGGAAGAAAGAGAAAATCTGAACAGATTAATTACCAAAAAAGGATTGGAAAAGTGATGAAAGATATACCCTTAAAAAAAAGGAATGAGGACCAGATGGTTTTGCAGAGTTCTATCTGATCTCTAAAGAACACTTATTCCCAATGCTATTTAGAAACTTCTGACAATACAAGAAAAATGAAAAGCTCAGCCATGCAACTCTTAAGCCAGCATAACCTTAATAATAAATCCTGCAAAATTCTGAAAAAAGAAACAACAATGGCAATAATTACAAAAACTATAGATCAATCTTCTTTATTATTTGGGAGGCCACAACTTTAATATTAACTAATAAGATCATGCACTATGACCTGGCAGGGTTTATTCCAAAGATACTCTATTAAGAAATCTCTTAATATGGGAATAATAAAAATCTTTAAGGCCAGTGTCAGTTCAGAATGGATTCTGCACCCAATAATCTGCTAAATGATTTACATGTATTAACACAATTCCTCTCTCACGTAATCCTGTTTGGTTATCATAATCATAATTAGCATTGAATTTTGAAGATAAGAAACCTAAGGCATTAAGAAGAGAAGTTAAACTTCCATGATCACACAGAGTAAGTGGTAGGGTTGGAAACCTCATCTGGGAAGTATTGCTTCTCAGTCCTGTTCTTAACCCCTCCACTACAGAGCTCCATGTTGGGGCAGAAAGGAGGTAGGGTAAGAACATAGGAACAGATGCTGGAAAGGAATTTGATAAAATTTGGTAGCTATTATGATTATAGCTAAGAGAAATAATATTAGAAACTAGGTAATGACTCAGTGTTGATAAAAATCTACTCATAAACATCATTCTCAAATAGTGAAACTCTGAAGCTGTTTCTCTTAAAATCAAGCACAAGATGAGATGTCCATTAACTCCATCAATATTCACTATTTTTGTAGGTTCTTGCAAATGCAATATGACATGAAATAATAATAGTTTAAACACTGTAAGAATCTAAAAAAGAGTGGATATATGTATATGTATAACTGATTCACTTTGCTGAACACCTGAAGCTAACACAACACTGTGAAGCAACTCTACCCTGATAAGAAATAAAAATAACAAAAATCTTCAGGGATATTGCTCCAGCGGTTCTAAACCTCAGCCTTACATCGTCATGATCGTCCTGCCCCTCTAGCATCAGGATGATTGGCATACAGACAGAGCATCACTTTTCCTGACCACACTCCCTCCTCCAACACCACAGCACTTCATCTTTGCACCAGAATACATTAGAGTGACTGTTACACATTTGTGGTTCTTCAGTCTCTTTCCACCCGTTTACTCTCACCACAACCCAAGCTGGCTAGCCCTCTGCCCGAAATGCTCATATGAAGATGGCAGATGACCTCCAAGCTTTGGAAGCCTGTGGTCAATTTCATCTTTCCCACGTGTGGGTGCTGGCTGTGACATACCACCCAGGTTCCCCATTCAAGGTTAAGGCACTCATTCCTACAGCTGCCGGGAGTGTTGGCTGCTCTCAGCTGAGTCTCTCCTGGGAATTTCCCCCTAGGGATTGCTTGCAGTGTTTTGTGGTGGGGGGCACACATCCAATGACTGGTCTGGGCCAGTCTACCAAGGCTTGCCACCTTTATCTCAATTCAAGATATGTTCTCCAAACTGTCCCAACATTGGTGTGTGTGGCAAATATGTGCAAAGATGCAAAATCAAATCAACCTGAGAAAGAAGTGAAGAGACGGAATGAACCTTACATTTTTACCTTTGGATAAAAGCAAAATGCATTTATATCAATTATGAGTTGGAGCTTGTAAACATTCCCTGTTTGAACTTAAGTTCTGTTTGTACTCTTACTTCTTAATGAAAGTTTAAAGAACAAGTTTATGTCCAGAGAAAAACAAAACCAAACAACACTTCAGTGGCTCCCTATTTCTCTCTCTTTCTACGGAAAGAATAGGCAAATTCCTTACAGTGGTTTAATAGGTTGGACATGACCTACCCTACTCATACCCGACTACTTCATTATATCTCTGACCTCCTTCTCTACTATTCCCCACCCCCATTCCCTACTCCACTCAGCTGCTCTCACACCCTTGTTCCTCCTGGAGCAAACCAGGTTTGCCCTCAACCCAAAAACTTTGCTCTAATGTCATTGTTTTCCCTTTTTTGTTTGTAGTTAGCCCTGCTAGGATATAAGCTCCACCAAGCAAGAATCCTGCACCATTCATTCACTGATAGACTCCAAGCACCTAGAAAAATGCTTGGCACAGGGTATGAACCCAATCAATAAGTGAGAATGAGTGAATGAATGGATGAGATAAAATTATCTATTTCTGATGATATTTTTACATACCTATAAAACTCAAGAGACTATTTAAGACATGCACACCTCCTAGAATTAATATGGTAATTGATGAGTGAGCTGGCTACAAAATCAATCTCTTTTTTAAAAATAAAAAATATAACAGACTAGAAATAAACATGGAGTAAGAGTGACAAAAGCTCTAAACACTTTAGGAAGAAAATTACTAAAATGTATAAGACATATATGAAGAAAACTATAAAATCTTACTGCGGCCATAAAATTAGATCTGAATGAATGAAAAGAAAATTTGTGTTCCTAGGGCTTCCCTGGTGGTGTAGGGGTTGAGAGTCCGCCTGCCGATGCAGGGGACACGGGTTCATGCCCCGCTCCGGGAAGATCCCACATGCCGTGGAGCGGCTGGGCCCGTGAGCCATGGCCGCTGAGCCTGCGCATCCAGAGCCTGTGCTCCGCAACGGGAGAGGCCCCAACGGTGAGAGGCCCCCGTACCGCAAAACAAAACAAAACAAAACTGTGTTCCTATTTGGGAATTTTGAATATTACAAAAATGTCAGCTCTTCAAAATTTATATACATACATTAACTGAAATATGAATTAGAACACTTCTTTTGGAATTAGGTAAAATAATTTCAAAGTTTATATGAAAGGATGCCGCTTAAAATCAGCAAGAATATTATCAAAAGAAATCTAGTGAGACTTGTTTCGTAGACACTAAAATATAATAAAGCCATGCCAATCCAAATAATACGGTATTTAATACGGTATTTAATACATAAGTAAAATAAGACATATATTTCCTTTAAAATGGGAATTTATGGATAATAAAGGTGATTTTTACAACAGAGAGAGAGAAGGTAGGTTTATTTAATAAATGGTTCTGGCTCAATTGGCTATCCATCCAGAAGAAAATACACTTGGATCTCTACCTAATATGGTAAACAAAAATGGTGATGGATTAAAGTTTTAGCTCTAAAAAATGAAACAATAAAAACTTAACAATTTTAATGTAATATGTATGATATATTATATTAACAATAATACGCCAGGAAAGATTTTCTTTTAAATAGAACAGGAAATCCAAAAGTTATAAATAAATCATAAAATTAAAAAAGAGACATCAAGAATTAAGTCAGTAGACAAATTTTACATTATTTTTCTAAATAAAGTTGTAATATATTCTTTATTATTGAAATATAAAGAGGTTTTCAAATGAATAACTAAAAGACAAAATATCTAATAAAAAATGGGCACTCCATATGAATAAACAGTTCACAAAAGGAACACATGAAATAACTAAATGCATGAAAAGTTACCAAGCCTACCTTAAGTAAGCAAAAGAATACAAATAAAACTACCTTTAATATAGCACTTTATATCCATACCTGGACAAAACTAAAGAGTTATTATGTCTACTGTTGGTGGGAATGCAAGAAAAAAGAGTTAACATTACACATGGCTGGTAGAAATGTTCACTGTTGTGTTTCTGAAGAACAAAAAAGCAGCATCTTTTACAACATAAAAGAAAAAGATTGTATCCATTGTTCAGTAATCACATTTCTTGGCATTGATCCCCCAAAATTTACCAGTTAAATTTTTAACTGGCAAAGAAATCAAAAGCACAGTCTTTGTTTACCAATAGGAGATTGTTGATCACCATTATATTCATTCCATGAACTGTGTGTGGGATACAGCATATATATATATATATATATATATTTGTATTTATATACATTATCTATCTATTAACATTATGTATATGAATTTGGAATATTGAGGATATATATTATATATTTATATATGTTTATACATATATAGAGAGATATCAATCAATCAATATAATATATATGCCCTCAATATGGATTTGCCCCTTAACAATTAATTACGTAAATCATCCAGGCAATTTTAATAGATTTAACTCATATATTTAATGACTATATGCATACACACACATATATATATTCGAGTATATATATTTGATTTAAAAATCAAATATTGATAACAAATTTTAAAAAATCTGTATATGTCTATATGTGGAGGATAGAGAGGGAGAGTATGTGTATTACCTGCTAAATGGTAGGAGAAGGAAGAGAAAAAATATTATCCCTGATAAAATAATATTATGGTGTTTCCCCCATTTAGTTAAAATTATAAGATTCTTCATGTGTGTTTTCATAAAGAGAGGACAGAAATAAGGATAATAAATTTTTAATGGTGGTTAGTTAGCTTAGAGAGCTGGGATTTTTATTTTTATTTTCTTCTTTATAATTTTATGTATTGTTCATATTTTTCATGAATACGTATTGCCTATGTGATTGGGGGAAAATAGAATAAAGCTCTGTTCTTTGTGGAAAAAATAGACTAACAGTGCTTACAAAAGAAATATTTAAAAGATTACCTCTTCCTTTCCCCTCATTCTGAGATTGTCAGGGCTAACTATTAAAGTGGGGGAAATCAGTGGAATTTAGTATGTAATAACGGCAATGTAATATTACATATTACATTTAACATGTAAAGTTAACATGTAACAATGGGAAGCACCACAACCTGAGGGGAAAACTAAGCTGTTTAGGAGAGAATTACAGAAAAACCTCAAATCTGGCGAGGGCCAGAGCTGGGTGTCCAGGGAACCAGCAGGGACCAATGGGACTCCTTCAAGATTATTGAGAAGAAAGTGCTTGATAAGTCCTAGGTCCCAAGGAAAACCTTTTTTTGTTTGTTTATAAATGTATTTATTTTATTTATTTATTTTTGGCTGCATTGGGTCTTCGTTGCTGTGCAATGGCTTCCTCTAGTTACGGTGAGCAGGGGCTACTCTTTGTTGCGGAGCACGGGCTTCTCATTGCAGTGGCTTCTCTTGTTGCGGAGCACGGGCTTCTCATTGCAGTGGCTTCTCTTGTTGCGGAGCACGGGCTTCTCATTGCAGTGGCTTCTCTTGTGGCGGAGCACAGGCTCTAGGTGCACGGGCTTCAGTAGTTGTGGCATGCAAGCTCAGTAGTTGCGGCTCACAGGCTCTAGAGCACAAGCAGGCTCAGTAGTTGTGGCACACGGGCCTAGTTGCTCTGCAGCATGTTGGATATTCCCGGACCAGGGCCCGAACCCGTGTCCCCTGCATTGGCAAGTGGACTTTTAACCACTGCGCCATCAGGGAAGCTCAGAGGAAACCTTTTCTGGGGGCAGTAAAACAATAAAACTAGTATACAGCAATCTGTTTTGGTAAAAATAGGATTGAGGGCACTCCACAATCCCACCCAACTCCAGTAAAAACTCCTGAAGGGCCTCTGCAAAATCCACAGGCTCCTAAGAAGCCTCATTTTGAGACCACTTCTCCAGAAGACATGCGTATGACTGTGGATCCCTCTTATGGGATTCTGACTCAAAGATAGATTAATTAGCTTAAAGCATCAGGATTTGGTCAGACAGAAAAGAAAACCCCTGTCACCATATCCATAGTGGCAACTGCTCATTGCTAAGGCCAATAAGAAGTAAACTCCTCTTTAGTTTGGGTAATACAGGGACATAAGATAGCCCAAGAGCCAACTAATTACCATTCTAACATTGCCACTTATGATTGTTTATAGAATATATATAATGTGTATATATACATATTATATATAAGTATGCAATTATATATGCATATGTATACATACGATAACATTTCTTACTTCGTATGTATTATTATGAAGTTAAAATACAACATAGAAAATTTAGAGTAATTACTCATCTTGATCCACTTTAATAACTTCATTCACTAATTTGTACAATGATCAATCACTGCATAATGATCTCATTCTTTTCTTCTTTGGGGACTGAAAAACCTATCTTTTTTTTCATCCATACTGCATTTGAAAATTAACATGAGCCCAACAAAAGGCTTAGTGGGTCACTGTTCATTATTGCAGATTTTATTATAATGAACAACTGGGAGCCATCCAAACAGTAAATAAGAAGGGATTGAATAAAGAAATTCTAGTGCATCTCTGATAGAATAGCAGGTATGTAGATGTGCAGATGTAAAACTAATGCTTGCTTAGAGTTTATGATGAATTCCCCTACGCCTCACCTGAGCACGTAAGGGTATTTTGTCAAAAGTCATTAGCCTTGGGCTTCCCTGGTGGTGCAGTGGTTTAGAGTCCGCCTTCCGATGCAGGGGACAGGGGTTCGTGCCCCGGTCCGGGAAGATCCCACATGCCGCGGAGCAGCTGGGCCCGTGAGCCATGGCCACTGAGCCTGCGCGTCCGGAGCCTGTGCTCCGCAATGGGAGAGGCCACAGCAGTGAGAGGCCCGCGTACCGCAAAAAGAAAAAAAAAAAGAAAAAAAAAAGTCATTAGCCTTTTTTTAACTTTCCCAACATTTTTATTTTTAGATACAACTCCATTTCGCCTTAGCTTTGCCTGACCACTGAATACTTCTTTAATTGGGGTGATATTTTTGCATTTATGTATTTTTAAAATTTAATTTAATTAATTTACTTTTTATGCAGCAGGTTCTTATTAGTTATCTATTTTATACATATTAGTGTATATATGTCAGTCCCGATCTCCCAATTCATCCCACGACCACCATGCCCCAAAAGTCATTAGCTTTTGTCCCCACCTGTTTAAGAAGTCTCACCCAGTTATTTCTGAATGCCCTAAGAGAACGTCTCATATAGTTCACCAGGGGGCCTGTACTTGAAGCTCTGAAGTGGCACTCTCTTTCTGCTTGCTTCCCCCTTGCCTGACTCCTTGCTGATGTCCACTACCTTCAGAATTCCTGCTGCTGGATTCACCAGGCCCACTGGCAAGTCTGTCCCAAGACAGCTCTCTCTGATGCTTCTGAAAACACAGTCCTCCTGGTACCAGAGAAAAGCAAGGACCACGGAATTCCACGTAATCAAAGTCTCATTATATTTCTAAAAGAAGGTGTCGAATCATCCTTTTCATGAAGTTCTCTTATAAGAAATGCCCTTCAGGGACTTCCCTGGTGGCACAGTAGTTAAGAATCCACTTGCCAATGCAAGGGACATGGGTTCGAGCCCTGGTCCAGGAAGATCCCGCATGCTGTGGAGCAACTAAGCCTGTGAGCCACAACTACTGAGCCCGCGAACCACAACTACTGAGCCTGCATGCCTAGAGCCCGTGCTCCGCAACAAGAGAAGCCACCACAATAAGAAGCCTGCGCACCGCAACGAAGAGTAACCCCCGCTCACCACAACTAGAGAAAGCCCACACACAGCAACAAAGACCCAATGCAGCCAAAAATAAATAAATAAATAAATTTAAAAAGTCCTTCAAATTTAACTGAAGGTCTTTTCTCCCTCACGTTCAAGTGTAAGTCCATGTGGTCCCCACAAATGTGACAGAGACCATGCCATCCGCACCCTCACTATTTCCCTTCTCATCAACTGAGGCTCCTTCTTATCTGCAAAGCAGCACATGACAATATATATCTGAGAATATATATATTCTCCTTCTCCCACTAGACATACCTTAGTCACAGACCAAGTTCAAGCTATACCCTCTTCTACAAAACCATGTAAAAATATACCTGTGAATTACACTAAGTGAAATGAGCAGGTAAAAATATTTTAGATAATCGTATGTAGAAAATTACATGATCATAGATGTAGAATATGGGAGGCTTGTTCTACTAATTTTTTCACTTTCCATATTCTCAGTAATGAGCTTTACTTTATGTTTACTTTAGTCATGGGGAAATAATAAAAATGTATGAAAGATAAAAGCCATTCAATGTGTGAATAATAAAGTATTGTGTGTACATTAGGTGCCATATACACAACTTTTATTGCAGCTATTCTTTATAATAAGCCTACAAGATAACTATTACACCAACTTTGTTAATGAGGAAATTGAGGTTCAATAAAATTCCCTCAGGTGATATGGACATCTGTTTTCTCTCTGAATTCACTTCCTTTTAATGGAATGTTATAATTCTTTGGAGGAAATTATTCCCCCAGTCCAGCTAAATGTGATCAGGGCCATTGATAATCTTGCTCACCTGGCCAGTTAACTGGTCCAGGGGTGGGCATGTGACCTGTTTTGAACCAATCAGACCCTTTTCCTGAGATATTTGAATTGATACTATGGGCAGTATGCTAATCTCTCTCTAGGGGCCAACCTGTGACCTGTGAGGTTCTGCGAAGTTCAGAATCCATTGTCCCTGGCAGGATCAGATTTACAGGAGGATCATATGAAACCCAGATTCAGGGAAAGAAGACAAAGGAGAGAGACCTGGCAGCACCCACACGTGTGATTTTCTCTGAGGCTCAGTTCTCCAGGGTGGTATCCAGCAGTCTTTCTCTGTGCCTCAGGTAGATCAAACTGGCTTGAAAAAGCCATATGCAGTTCGACATGTAAGAGGAGAGCCAGTACTCGAACCTCTTTTCGAACCCCCATCCTTTATGCAACCCTAGGCCACCTCCCATGAATGACACAGGTGAATACAGAACTCAGGGATAGAGGGATGGAGTCACTGCAGTTACAGGTCACAGACCTTCAGATCAGTACCACTCCCTCTGGCCTGGGCTTTTAAGATGTGATTTAGGCCACTCATGTTTCATAATCACTGACCTCAAAACTGGGCTCCCACTCTCAGGATTGCATTAGCTTCCAAACTGAATTTCCTGTTCCTTAGGTCTTCATGCCTTCTCTGGCTCAGGAGATGGAGGGCTGTTTTTGACTGCAGAGCACGGAGTACAGCAATGAGGCCTTAGGTGGGGAGAGGGAGGTGAGATGAGCCCTAAGAGTTGCTCTATGATTTCTCAAGCCTCAGAAGCTTCTCTTTGGTCTGGCCTGGATCCCTGCCAAGCCTGGGGTACTGGCCTGTAAGTACAACAGGCCCCTGCCCTGACCTTCCTCTCCACCACTCACTCTCCTCCACTCCTGCCCTCACTTCCCAAGCCCTGCAGCTTCCACATCAAGTGCCAGAAATTTGCAATCTTCCCCAAGAAGAAGCTGAATGATTCAGCAGAAGCATCAAGCATTTGGAAAAATTGAGCAAATGTAAGTTCGACCTCAGTTTCTTCCAGTGACCAGTTACTTGACCTTGAATAAGTTACTAGCTTGCATTAGGTCTATTTTCTTCTCTAGAAAATAGTATAGAGTCAAGCTGCTAAAAATATATCAAGGACTTAGCACTGAGAGATTCCCCTCCTCTCTGTTCCCTTATATCTGCCTGGAATGTATTACGTTTTCGAGAAATATTTGTTGAATGAATGAACGTCTCTGCTTGACATTGCCCTGCATGAACATTAAGAGGGTAGCTCTGACTATTGCCCTGAATTCTATGCTCCTTTGTATGATATTTATTGAGTATATACTATGTGCTAAGACCAGTGTTATGTGCATTCTTTCTCTTCATCTCTGAATTCCCCCATCACCTTAAATAATAATAGCTAACGTGTTCCAGGAGGAAGCCAGGTGCTAAGGAGAGAGAAGCTGCCCTAACACAAGACAGTTCAGTGAAGAGAGGAGACATCTCCTCCCTGATCCCCACTACCTACACCTGGCAAGATGCAGAAGTAGCACCCCTGACAGACAGTCTCTGTAAGTAATGTCCCTGCCCGGAGCCTCTGCTTCCTTATTCCACGGAGCTGCTGTGAGGAGTCAATGAGAAGATGACTAGATGGTATTGGTATACAGTAAGCGCTCAATTACTACTCCATCACAGTCCAAATGTCACTATTGTTGCATCTGTGGAATGAAGAAAATCGTGGAAACCAAGTAGCAATTTAACTTAGTGAAAAAGAAATTCTATGTCTCACCTTCCTTTGTTTCACCCGTTTTGCTTTTCCTCCCTTCAGGGCTAGTTGTCCCAGGCTAACTGGAGGCGTGTTTAGAGAACACTAAATTGATTTCCTTAACGTACAAAACAACTAAACTCTTTGAGTTGGCAATGTCAACACTGATAAGATGGCAGCTTCACCAGATTTGCCTATTATGGAATGAGATCTGGAGAAGAGAACCATGTTTTTGCTGAGCCTGTCTTGAATTTCATGATCTGTGCTGATATTCATTCCAGAAACTTGGCTTCTCACAGGAGCCAGTCAGAAGAACTCCAGGTAACTCTGTGAAGGCCTCATAGGAATTGGAGTGATTAGGTCCACTCTATGTCTGTGTGATCTGTGTCTCTAGGCTCCTAAGAAAAAACTCTCTGATCTGTAGCAGGAAGTGGTCCTAAGGACACAGTGTGTGCTGCAAGCCTGGAATGCAGCTGCTCCCTGTTTCACCTTGCCTTTTACTAGAGAGGACATACATATATACCTGAAGGTATGGAGACTCTCCTCAGCCAGACGGCCAAGGGTAAAGTTATTTCAGGTATAGAATCAATGGGACACTATGCTACTCACACAAGGTCTAGAACCTGACATTCAGACCCAAGTATTACATTTGTTGGGGAATACACAGCCAAGGACTTCATCCAGAGGAGGGTAACCAGCATGCTGACAGGGGTCAGAAGGGAGGTATAGGAGGAACATGGAAAGTGGAAGTAATTAACACAAAGAAAATAAATCCGGGGAGCCTGTTAAAGTTTAAACTATCTTAACAACAATTATGGGAAGCTTGGTGTGTTTGTTTTAGGTGCGACTGATAATGATCAGTGGCCTTGGCCTTTCCCCAGAAATAGAATTTGATAAGAGGCCAGTCAAGAAATTCAGGCAAGGCTTTACTGGGGCTTCTGCAGCCGGAGGAGGGAGCAAGGACAAGTAACGGTCTCCCTTGCTCACTACCCGAGGGGTGGGGGGGGTGAACGGGTTCCTTATGTGAAGTGAGGGTAGAAACGTGCCCAGGGGCTGGGCAGAGGGGTAGCTGAAGTGTTTTGCCCACCCCTTTGGTGGTGTTGAGTGCAGGGGGCATGCTCAGTACCCTGCTTTTGCTCCAGACACCCAGTTTTTGCTCCCAGCTCTTCAGAAGTGGCAGCTGGATTTTTTTGGGTCTTTTTGTATCTTTTGTCCATAATTTGCCCCAACTGCACATGCACGCAGTTATTTTTAGTCCCTTATAGATTCTTTGTATTTTGTTGATGGAGGAGTCTTTGGTCCAGGTGTGAGCATTGCAGCACTGCAGCAAAGGGTCCCAGCTCCCTGGTCCTAGCCTGTCTCACAACCAGTGTAGATTTAGGGTAAATGGGTAAAACAATGGGAGAAGAAGTTGCCTTATTCTCAGGAGGCTATTTCCTCCTTCATAGTTGTCCAGGAATGGATTAGGCTGCTTCAAGAAGTGAGTTTTACCCATGGAGGTGTTTAAATATAGTAACAGGTATACAGCAAAGGACTAGATAGGATTCAGACACCACTTGAGGATAGAATCTTACATTTCCTTTCCATTTCACAGCATCTGTGAATCTACAAACCCACTAACCACTCACCCCCCCAACCCACATACACACGCCAACATAGAAAGAAATTTTGTTATTTAATGTGCCAGAGAAGTATTTGCTATGATAAATTTAAGGTCATAGATATAGACAGATGATGTATTAATCAATATGTAACTGATAGAGTATAGATAATTGTGAAGATAGTTGGGGACTTCAGCATCTGGGAGATATTATTGATATTGATTGATATTATTATCTCAGAATCCAGTCATGGTTCCTGGAAATCATAAGCTCTCCCAACCCTGTGCTCAATTTTCTGAGAAATGTCCACTCATAACGTCCTCTGCCTCCTGCTCCTGGGTCCATTCCCTCCTTGCCTTTGACCCCTGAAAACCTGAATATTGAGCTTGGCCATGCTTTGCCTTCCCCTAAAGGAACATACTGTCACAAAGAGAATTAGTGATCAATGTAGACTTTACTAAAGATGGAAGGAAGGAGAAAGGAGTTAGAGGGTCTTTCCTTTCCTCCCAAAGTCCTTGTCTGGCCACCCCTCCATGGATGACCACCGTCCTATGCAGTCACCAGCTGCCTCCTTTCTCCTTGGTTTTCAAGAAAGAAATTCAAAAATTTTCTCCATCTGTTATGCAAAATGACTTTCCCTTCCTAGGTAACTTTGGCAACCAATTCCCAGGTCACCACAAGGTGGGAGTCTGGGCTGGGCTCTGGACTTGCCTGTATTCTATGTATCAGGCAGAATACAGGCAGGGTATATAATGCCTTTATGCTTTATAAGAGCATTCCTTCCCAATAAAGATAATGCTTTACTCACCAGAATGTCACAAGAATCAATAAGTTAGCTCCTTCTGCGTATAAGTGTGTGGGTAAGTGTATGTGCATGTGTGTATGCTGGAAAGGTTTACCAGGAGTTTTAATGAAGTTCGAAACTGTTTGCAAAAGATCAAGGAGGACATTATTAACTGAACCTGAACTGGCAGCTCCTGAGATCTGAGGAGATTTATTTCATAGGTAAGCAATAATCTCTTAATAAAATCTTGACTGATGCGTGGGAGAATTGGGCAGGCGGCAGACAAATGAAAGGAGGGTAAAATTAAAATGTCAAAGGTACATTGAATGAAATGAAACAAGAGCGTGGTGGTGGGAGGACTTGGAGAAATCTGAAGAAGTACTAACTCAGGGTTTTCAAGGAGGAAACAAACCTGAAGAATCCAGCGTGAATCGGCTGTATTGGCGATTCACGCCAAGGAAAATTGGCGAATCTTCCTTCTTGCTTTGGGGGAAAACTTAACAAACTGAAGAATCTAGAGGAGAAACCAAGATGTTGGAGAGTTTGGAAGCCTGATCCTGCCAGGGAGCTGAATGCCCAGAGGATATTGGGCTTGAGAAAGCCCGAGATAGTGATGGTCCCTGAATTCGGGGCAGGGTAGGCTGTCAGATGGAAGATGATGGAGGATTGTTGACCTTCCCAGAAGCAGAGACAGGAAAGAGAGGTCTTCAACTCAACCTCTAGAGAGAATGGGAGCATGCTGAGAACGAACGAGGTAGACCAGTTGAACATGACACAGGACAGTGGCACTAGGGCTCACTCAGGCCACAACTAAAACCAGGAAGCAGCTGATCAGCTCCTGTTCATTTTGCCCTTTAGGAAACTAACCCTCTGTTTATAGACCTTCTGATTTTTCAAGAGTAGCCAGAGAAGTAAAATCTCTCTATTTCTATTGCTGATAATTCATGTTAAACATGACACCTTTGGGCAATAAACCAAAATATCTCTAAGGGCCATGGGCATCTACTGTACAACTTTGATCGAAACTGCAGAACGCTTAAGAGTTAGGTTTGTTTTCAACATAAAGGACTGAGCTCTAATGATTTGAGAGGCTCAAAATGAGCACGAGCTTACTGGCTCTCGGGGTGGTGGAACGGGCTCCCCTATCACGAGAGATATTTAAGCATAAGGATACTAGATTTAAAATGTTGAAACGTTGGATGGGATGACGTTTTATCAAACCCACTCTTTATAATTAACATGCCTGGATCTGTCCCCAAAGAGTCCTAGAGTAGGTATGTCACAAGGCCAGACACCAGTGCATTGTAGGACTCCAGGTGATTCTGATGCAAAGACAAGAGCACAGGATGCTCTATTTGAGGACCACCAGGTTTCCATCCTCCTGAGATCCGATAGATGTGGAGCAATGAGGAAACTCAAGAACCTGGAGCTGGATGATTGGGAAAACTGACCAACACACACAGACTAGTATACGTTCCCCTGCAGTAATACACATTAGACTAGTATACGTTCCCCTGCAGTAATACACATCACACTATGTTATTATCTCTTATTTGGGTGATTGTTTGTCACAGGGGATATAGGATTATTTCTTTAGTGTCTATCTCCCCTGCTTGAACGTAAGCTGCTAAGGGGATTTCTTAGCCTTATGCACCAATAGTCCCACTGTGACCCCTCAGCTGGAAGCCCCTTCTCTGTCTCCAGATATTTTAATGGCTTGTTCCCTGCTTTAATTCAAGTGTCTACTTGAACATCCTCTTTTTAGAGTTACCTTTCTTATCCACAAACTTTAATATGGTGGCCTCTGTCATTTTCTACCGCTTTATCTGGCATTAACTCTCCTACGAGTATTATGACCAACATGGTTTATATACTTATTTGTTTGTTAGTTTGATGTCTATTTCCCCTTTTGAATGTAAGAAATTTGACTGCCCTGTTCTCTCTCTCTCCTGAGCCTACAACACAGCACAGTACACCTGAGATTCTCAATAAATACATGTGGAATTAAAGAACATGCAAAGAGGGCTTCCCTGGTGGCGCAGTGGTTGAGAGTCCGCCTGCCGATGCAGTGGACGCAGGTTCGTACCCCGGTCCAGGAAGATCCCACATGCCGTGGAGTGGGGCCCGTGAGCCATGGCCGCTGAGCCTACACGTATGGAGCCTGTGCTCCACAACGGGAGAGGCCACAACAGTGAGAGGCTCCCGTACCACAAAAAAAAAAAGAGAAAGAAAGAAAGAACATGCAAAGACTGGAAATCGTGAAAGGATCCAGCAGGTTCACTGAACAGACGTGACTCCAGTGTGCCTGGGCCCAGGGCGAGCAGCTGTGTGCAGAATAGTGCAAAAAGTGTAGGATATCTGGGGTCAGATTATTATTTTTCTTTTAAACCAAGGTAAGGAGATTGGACACCACTCTGGAGGGAATAGGCAGCCGGGAATAATTTGACCAGATGTGACTCCATTGGAAAGATCCATCCAGAAATAAGAAGAGGACTCTTACATATCTTGTTGCAGAGGTTATCATTTGTGAGATAGTGGAGGCCTCTGAATGCTGGAAAATGGGGCTCTCGGGCTCTTTCTGGAGGAGACTGTGGTTCCTCATTGGTGTTTTCTAGTACTAAAGGCCCATTAGGTTGCCTTAGTCAGGTTGGAAGTCCAATCTTTTCTAGCAGAACTTGGGAACAGTTCCTAAGTTACACCCACACGTAAACTGATCCAAAATGTTGACACCATGAGACTGGTTTGAACATCACTCAGGGTCCACTGTTATCCAGACACATGGACCAAATCCTGTACCATGAACTTGGGTAGGGAGCAAAATGAAGCCCTGTGATGGCCTCCATTGGCTCTGCCTGTTTTCAGGCAGGCAGAAAAAGACAGGGTAGGCTTCTGAGCCAATCTAAGGGCTGAGCGGGCAGCTCTCTTGGTTGGCTGTGTCAGCATGCACCTGCCTCCGTTCTACCCCCTGACCCTCTGCCTTCTGAAGGCTCAGCCTTCCCAGATCAGAGCTCTGGGGACCAGGACAGGTAGGGTCTGGGAGTCAACTTGCTGTCCCCAGTCTAGTAACCAGGATTCTTAAAGTAAGCCTCTGATGCCTGGGGTCCCTCCAGTACGTGGCATGAGTCTTCCTCACTGAGCTATGGGAGGCCCTGTCATGCCCACAGGACCTCTGCGCAGAGAGCAGTGTGCTTGGCCAGTGCTCTGATCGTTAGCCTGCTTGCTCTTTGCCTTAAGACCCCTATGCACCCAGCTGGGAAAAGCGCCCTTGACCACACGCCCCAAGGCAACCCAGGGACTGGGATCCTGCTGTCTGCCCTGCTCCCATCCTGCTCTGCTTCAGACCCCTTAGGAAGTGGCACAAGCCTGGGTGGAGGGGTGGGGACAGAGAGGTTGAGGTCAAGGCAGATCAATGTTAAAGGAGTGGCAGAAAAGGGGTGGGAACAATGAGAAGAATGCGGCTGTGAACGTTACCTCCTATCTCTGCGCACAGAGGCAGCTGTGTCCTCATTGCAGGAAGGAAGGAAGGCCAAGTGTCAATGTCAACATTTTAAATAAACAGAGACAGGTGGAGAGGAGGCTGGGAAGGCTGACTGACTTGCTGAAGTCAGCTGCTGAGTCAGGACACCATCCCCTGTCTCCTAACCCCTAAACCAGGGTATTTTCCTGTCTACAATGTTGATTCCTCTCTGAGGGTCTGGAAAGCTCCTTTTCCTTCCTTTTATGTATTTTAGAGCTGAAAACCTAACTTTAAAACCTAGCTCTGTGACTTAGGATCTGAATGAGTCTTACCTCATTGAGCCTCAGTTTCCTCATCTGTAAAGTGGGAACTAATAACAGCTATCTCATAAGGTTGTGCAAACAAGACAAAATACTGTAGATCCAAAAGCTATGTTACTAGAACACAATAAATATGCAGGGGATTATGTTATTGGGGCAAAGATCCCCAAACCCCTCTTTTTGTCATTACTGGTTACCATATGCTGGGCAGCTATGTAGACTGTGGGGTGGGTGGGAGGCATCTGGGCCACATTTTGCACCATAAAGAAAACTGAGTGTCAAGCTGTATGACATAGCTTGGTGCTGAGCCAGTAGAATTTTCTTCCTGTGAAACAAGTACTGAAGAGATCATGGATAATGTCTAGGCAAGACACAAAGAGACAGGAAAGATGGACCAAGAGAGATGAAGAGATGCAGAAAGAACTGAAATCACCTAAGATTACAGCCAGTGCCCACGAAAAAATTCCGGCAATGGAATCACAGAATGTAGGAGCTCTAAGGGATTTCAGAGTAAGGAGTTCAAGGCTGAATTTCTAGCCCTCCCTCCAGGCTGAGAAAGTGAGCACATGCACACCAGTCTCTAGTCAACTGTGGGTGAGCAGTCAGTTTTATCAATGACCAGGCAGGTGTCTGATCTTCCTCTTTTTGCAGGATTTGCCACTAAAAGCTAGATTGAATAATACAGCTTAAAGGCTTCTATACAGGTCAGATGTATAGAAGTCACTATACAGGTCAGATGTATAGTAGCTACTCCCCACTACCACCTAACAAACCTATCAGAGTAGGAACAGAGCAGGATGGAAGGGGGGGAATGGGCAGGGTGCTGGGTTACCAGGCTGTGCTCAAAGTCCGTGAACAAGTAGAGAGACGGACAGAGGGCTAGAGGATCTTCCAAATCAGTTTCACACCAACTAGTATCCCTCTGACCAATGAGTGCCAAGATCCTCCTCTCTCCTAGGCAAAGGTACATGGCCCTGGAGAAGATGGGGGTGGAAGCATCTTTCTAGGACTTCCCTGAGAAAGTAGAAGCAGAGGTGAAAATTCCCTCCTCTTTGCACCTAGTCAAGACCAAGAAAAGAGAAGGGCTTTCATATCAATGCCTTTCTCAGGAATCACTTTGTCTTATTGTTTCCCCACCTGTAAAACAGGGATAATAATAAAAGTTAGCACTGTTGTGAGGCATAAACCAGTCAAAGCATACAAAGCACACAGTAAACACTGAAACAGCATTGGCTGTTATAATCACTACTGTAAACATGATTTCTTTTAAGACTCACATTGACTGATTTGCAGTGGCCCCTAGAGAAGGGTTCTGAAGCCCCTCTGGGCTCAGCAGGAAACAGTGCCCAGAGGTATTCACGATGCACCACGGACTGCAGTGGTGGAGGGGGACGGCCCCTGTGCAAGGCACTTGCCAACGCGCTGAAGCCCCACTGTCTTTTACAAATGAAAGAACTGATATTAGACATAGGTAGTGATTTTCTGAAGTCAAATACAATATGGAAGATACGGAAAGAAAACACACACCTCCTTTCCAGTCTCACTTTCTAAGTTTGCTTTTGTTCCCCCAAGCTCTGCAGCCAACAGTGGCAACTGGAGGAAAACGAGAGCGGGAAAGACAAGTCCAATAGATTCTGGAGTTTTGTCCAAGAAGGGAAGGAATTTCTCTGTTCATATACAGGCTCCTTCTGGTAGCCGTTTTTTTTTATTTTTTGCGGTACGCGGGCCTCTCACTGCTGTGGCCTCTCCTGTTGTGGAGCACAGGCTCCGGACGCGCAGGCTCAGCGGCCATGGCTCACGGGCCCAGCCGCTCCGCGGCACGTGGGATCTTCCCGGACTGGGGCACGAACCCGTGTCCCCAGCATCGGCAGACGGACTCTCAACCACTGCGCCACCAGGGAAGCCCCCGGTAGCCGATTTTGACAGACTCTTCCAGAACGGCCAGAGACTGTGGATCTACCTTGGAGGATACCATGGAAATCATTCATGCCTTCTTATCTCATGAACTTCCTAACAAATTGCTTCTTTGTTCAGTGGTTTGAGAACATTTTATTTTGCTGCAGAGGTTCTTGTTTATCTCAGAAGCACTGAGCAGCTCTGATGATCCAGAAAGGAACACACCAATTCTACTGTGTTCATTGAGCACCCAGGGGTGCTGGAGAGGGCACCAGGCTCTTTGAAAACTCTCATCTCATTTAAGCCTCCTAAAACACCCTGGAGTGGATATTGTTCTCTCTCTTAAAGAAATTAAAGCTTGGAGAAGTTACAAAACTTGCCCAAACTCCTATAGCAAATGGTGGGCATCAGGAATCAAATCCAGCTTCATCCATCTCCAGAGACTGAACTATTCCATTTCGATTGCAGGAAAGTTGCTTTTTTTTTTCCTTAAGAAAAGAATCAGGTATGGGTGGTGGAGGGATGAGTCACTGAGAATCTACAGCGAGCCAGCCTCCAATAGATATTTTCATATATTGTTTCCTTTGGCGTTCAGAACATTCTATTCCGGCCAGGCTTCTTGTTCCCTGTGTTAGAAGTAAAGTAACAGAGTCTAAAAAGAGGCCCAGTACCTTGCATCAAGTTGCACCAGCTGAAAAGTGATGGAGTCAGCTTCAACCCAAGTCCCCTGGCTCCAAATCACCATGTTCTTTTCACTGCCTGACACTGCACAGCAGAGATTTCAAGCATTGTCTACAGGAAAATATGTCATTTGGGTCTCAATTATTCCTGATATGCCTCTTTGGGGGGAGTAGGCATTCGCTGTTTTGCCTGCCTAGGAATTATTATTTTTTTAATCTGGTAAGAGTTTTTTGACTTCCCTTTAAGATGGATGTGGGGTACTTCTCTGCTCTTGGATTCAGGCTCAGTGAGACCATCAATCAGGTTTTCCTACCCTCCCTTGTCCCAGGTATGGACATGTGACCCAAGTTCTGCAATGTGTCTCTCTCTCTCCCTAGAGTTTGAAGTTTAAGTGGAGAGGCTAAAGAATGAGAGAGAGCTAGAGCTAAAGCTTCCTAATTAGAAAGTCCAAAGGGACTACCCCCATGGGACCACATGCTGCAATGAATGCCTGTTGTCCCAACACAACTGTTAACAACACTCTCTTTCACTCTCCAAAGTGAAAGGTTGAGGTGATAACTTATATAGTCACTCTAACTGCCATCCCAGTTCCCACAGACAGATGCCTCCTGATGTCTGGACATCCCCTTCGATTACATAAGCTGTCTCATGCCTCTCCAATAAATTATTTTTGCATAAGTGAATCAACTCTGTGTCTTGCTTGCAATAATAACAAACACTTGCATTGTGTCTCTGGAAATGATTCACCAATATGAGCTTGTGTGGAAAAGGCCCTTAATCATCAGGTGTCTAGGGTTCTAACCAATAATACTCAGCCTCCTTTTCTAACAACGCCCATGCTTACTCAGTGGGCTTGCGGACAGACGTCCACAGGAGCATGGTCAGAAGTCATTCTTAAAAGCATGACTTCCCTTCACCTGGGTTGACCCAGTTCCCGCCATCACTCAGCGCAGAAATAATCAACCCTGAGGCTTCTTGTGGTGCCGTTCTTTGAAAGGATCAGCCAGGCTTAGCTGATGAAAATGAATTGCATTCGTTTTGGTGAGTTGGGAATTTGTCCTCACTGGAACGGATGTCTATCTAGATTTGATTTTGCTTTCCCAGTTTCTGATGCTTACCCAGTCTGTGGACTTGCCGAAAGCTTTATACACTGCTGTAGTATATCAAACCAAGGAACAATTGCCACTGCAATGAGACAGGAAAATAGAGGGCTGCCTGATTGCCCCAAAGCAAGCACATAGCCTTATAAAGGGATGGGGGGGGGGTCCTATCTACAGCCTTGGAGGAAGCATGAAGACAACATCTCGTAAGGATGGGGGTTTTCTTGCATGCAAGTGTGAAATATGCTTTGAACCAGCAACCAATGTTTGGCGCTCTTTTTCTCATTGACAAAATAGAAGGAGGTAGGAACTGATGGACCAATGTGGAAATAATGCAGTTCCAATGTTCCTAAGGACTTGCTTACAAGTTTTGGCTTCCCATCCTGCAATGAAGGCTTTTGTTGTTTTAGAAGTCTCTCTATCTGTTTCAACCAGGATCCCAACAGAAACAGCCCACACACAGACTAGGATAATTCTAGTTGAGCTTATTTACAAGATGACTATAACAACGTTGTAGGCAAAGTATTGTGGAACCACAAGGGACAGTGATAGAACTCAGAGCCAACAGCATGAGAGCTTTTTTTTTTTTTTAACTTTATTTATTTATTTATTTTTGGCTGTGTTGGGTCTTCATTTCTGTGTGAGGGCTTTCTCCAGTTGTGGCAAGCGGGGGCCACTCTTCATCACTGTGCGTGGGCCTCTCACTATCGTGGCCTCTCTTGTTGCAGAGCACAGGCTCCAGACGCGCAGGCTCAGTAGTCGTGGCTCACGGGCCCAGTTGCTCCGCGGCATGTGGGATCTTCCCAGACCGGGGCTTGAACCCGTGTCCCCTGCATCGGCAGGCAGGTTCTCAACCACTGTTCCACCAGGGAAACCCCAGCATGAGAGCTTTTATTACCTGTAAGCTCAAGGAAACAAGGGGATGAGAACTAGGAGAGTGATCCCTGCAGAAGCAGCCATTTTGAGAGAAGTCATGACTTTCTGTTGAGAGACACAGTCAGCCACAATCTATCTCATAGGGATGGAACCAGACAGATAAACATGCTGGCTGCACTTTCTTCTCTCTCCTACAGCCCTCTCCCATGGGACTCATTGGCCAAATTCTGAAGAAGTTCAAAGGCATTAGATCCTTTGATATGCAACCCATTAGGGCAGAGATCAGTATGGAGAATGGTAGCTTGTAACTAGAGAGATAAACAGGAGATATTCAGCCCAGGACCCAAATAAAGAATGCGGAAAACTATTATAATTAATCACTAGCTATGAATCAGTAATTTTTAAAGTCAATTGTATTTCTATATATCAGCAATGAGCAATCAAAAACTAAATGGAGGCATATATAATAATTAAACAACTTCAAATACATAGAAATAAATCTAGTTAAAAATGGATGAGACCTCTGCACACAGAACTATAAAATATTATTGAGATGAACTGAAGAAGACCCCAAAGAATGGAGGGATATACAGTTGACCCTTAAACAACCCAGGGCTTAGGGGTGCCAACCTCCTGCACAGTGACAATCCCTGTGTAAATTTACAGTGGTCCCTCCGTATCCATGGTTCTGCATCCATGGATTCAGCCAACCACAGATCGTGTAGTACTATAACACGTATTTATTGAGAAAAATCCACATATAAGTGGACTTCCGCAGTTCAAACCCATGTTGTTCAAGGGTTAACTGTGTCATGTTCAAGGTTTGAAAGAATTAATATCATTAAGCCAATATTGTATTATCCACAGTTGATCTATGGATTTCATGATATTCTAATCAGAATTCCAAAAATTTTTAATGGAAATTTCAAGCTGATTCTCCCATTTACATGGAAATGCAAAGAGACAAAAAATAGCCAAGACAGTCTTAAAGAGGAAGAGTGAAGTTGGAGGATTTACACTAACCAATATAAATGCTTCTTATAAAGCCACATTAATGAAGACAGTGTGGTACAAAGGGCAGACAAATGTATCACTGGACCAGAATAGTGTCCAGAAATAGACCCAGTCAAATAAGGACACTTCATTTATGACACAGGTGACATTGCAGAGGAGTGAGTAATGGACAGTTTTTTCAATAAATAGTGCTGCATCCACTGAAATTCATATGGAAAAAAACCTAATTTTAACCTCTATTTTGTCTCCTAAAAAAAAAAAAATCAGTTCTATGAGGTTTTTAGATCCAATGTAAGAGCTTAAGAAAAAAGCTTCTAATTAACTCAAAAGGGATCATGGACCTAAATGTAAAAATGCAAAATTATAAAACTTCTAGAGGAAGCATGGGAAAAAATCTGCATCACCTTGGGTTTAGTGATGAGTTTCCAGATACAACACCAAAAATTATTGTAAAATTGAAAAGTTAACTTTATTAAGAAAGAAAAATGGGGCCTCCCTGGTGGCGCAGTGGTTGAGAGTCCGCCTGCCGATGCAGGGGATACGGGTTCGTGCCGCGGTCTGGGAGGATCCCATATGCCGCGGAGCGGCTGGGCCCGTGAGCCGTGGCCGCTGAGCCTGCGCGTCCGGAGCCTGTGCTCCGCAACGGGAGAGGCCACAACAGTGAGAGGCCCGCATACCACAAAAAGAAAAAAAAAAAAAAAAAAAAAAAAAGAAAGAAAAATGGATACACTGGACTTTATTAAAATTGAAAAGTTTTGCTCTGTGAAAGACAATATTAAGAGAACAAAAAGAGAAGTTGGAGAAAATAATGAAAATCGCTTATCTGATAAAGGACTTATATGCAGTACATGGTACAATTTATACTCCAGAGCTCCCTACAGGAGCAGGCTGGGGGGTAGGCTTTTCCTGAATCCACATCCTTGCTTAGCTTCTCTCTCTGACCCAGAACTTGCCCCACATTTCTTCCCTCGCTTCCTTATTGGTTTCTCCTAAGAGTACCCTGTAATGAATTACTTATCCAATAATTCCTGTCTCTGGCTCTGCTTCTAGGAAACCTGACCTATGACAGGCCTCAAACCGGAAGCCACCTGTAATGATTAATTTCATTTTTCAATTTGACTGGGCTAAGAGAAAGCTAGTAAAACTTACTTTTGGGCGTGTCTGTAAGCTGTCTCTGAATGGTACTAGTGTTTGAATCGATAGACTGAGTAATGATTATCCTCACCAGCGTGGGTGGTCATCATCAGTAAGTCAAAGACCCTAATAGAACAAGAAGGACATCAGCACTCCTGGTTCTTGGACCTGCAGACTCATAGAGAGTCTTACACCACCAGCTCCTTGCCCCAAGTCTCAGGCTTTTGGGCTCAAATGGGGACTTATACCATTGGCTCCCCTGATTCTCTGGTTTTCAGATTTGAACTGAATTACACCACTGGCTTTCCTGGGTCTCCCCAAATTACAAGTAGCAGATCCTGGGACTTCTCAGCCTCCATAATCGGGTGAACTGATTCCTATAATAAATCCTCTCATATCTCTATCTATCTATCTATCTTTCTATCTCCTATCAGTTCTGTTTTTCTGGAGAACCCTGACTAACATACCCCTCAAATGTCCATTATAGAAAAGTGGATCAATAAATCATGATATGTCCATACAATGGGAAGCAAAAAACACCCATGCAGATGAATGAATCGTTGCTACATGCAATCACATAGATGAAGCTCGCAATCATGTTATTTAGGTAAGAAACTGTACACATTACATAGATACTGTAGGGTTACTTGTATGCAATAATTTTTAAACACAGTAGTATAACTAATCTATAGCATTAAAAGTGAGAATTGTGCCCACATCTGGGGAGGAGGGAGGATGTAACGGGACATAGTTAACAGGAATTTATGGGATTCCAGGGATGTTCTATTTCTTGGTTTGGGCAGGGTTAGATGGGTGTGCATGGAACTTAGGTAACACTTGAGTTCTTGCTCAATGGAGAGGAAAACATTTTATATAGGTTCTAAAAAACACTCCATAACTAAGTGTCCTGGCATGACCACAAAAGACTACTCCCCCCTTACCATGGCAGCCTGCTGACTTGGGGCAGGATCAGAGTCCCTGATGCTAACTTGCTGAGAGGCCTTATCTTGTCATTGATATCCCCAAATTTACAACTCGATGAATTCTGCTTTCCAAGTAACCCATATAAAATTCCAAGAAAAATTCTGCAAAGTGGTTCCGCAAAGAAAATAGTGGGGCAACCAAAAGAACAAAGGAAAAAGCATTTTGAGCCGTATAGAAAAATATATATCTGGTCATCTAAAGCTATAAAATTTCATTCTACTTTGACAGCAAAATGTCAGATGCCTATCGGAGAATGAGAAGAGGAGAAAGCTTGACGTTTTTCTGTACCTTTAGATCACTACAATTCTATTTCAATATCATCATTAATATTCGTCTCCCAACCACATTGCCTTGTGTAATATTCCTTGGCTGAAAAAGCATGGCCTTTAGAATCAGACAGAACTGAATTGAATCCCAACTTCGCCATTCTCCAGCTGTGTGTCCATGGACATCTGATTGAACAATGGGCATGACTACAGCTCTCTACCTGCATGGCCGGGAGAATAAATGTGTTACTACTTAGTTCAACGTCCTCTGGATCCATAGGAATTACATCTGAGGAGTTTCAATCAAGGAATCACACCTAAGAAGCTTAATCTATATCTGGGCCTCTTTAGATGATGAGATTTTGGATTTGGAGCATCAGTCCAAGATTGCATGAGACTTTGGGGGTCTTGGGAGACTCTGAGGGCATTCTGCACATGAGAAGCATGGTATTTTGTAGCCAGGAGGCAAACTGTAGGAAATTATCAGCAAGAGGTCTACCAACTTTTCTCCCAGCCTGACTCCCTTCGCCATGGGGAGTTGATGTCCCTTCCCCTTGGAATCTGAGCTGGCCTTGTGACTCATTTTGACCGGTAGAATGCAATGGAAGCCACGCTGTGTAACTTTCAAGATTAGGTTTTCATAGGCCCTGAAGCTTCCGTCTCTGCTCTTTGGAGCTGTTTTGAACATCCCAGCCCCTGATGAGCTCTCAGCGGATGCAGCCACACAACCCCCATAATGAGACAGGGGAGCTAAACTGAGTCCAGCCAAGTCATAAATTATGGGACGTAATAAACTGTAGTCTTAAACCACTAAATTTTGGGGTCACTGGCTACATAGGAACAGATAACTAAACACCTTGTAACTAAAGAGGGTGGGACTCTGTGATTGATAACCCCAGTGTAAACACACAAAACGTGGAGGGAGAGACATACCCTCAGAGGAAATAAAAGAGTTATGGCTACCATGTTCCACCCCTTGGCTGCCTTGTACAACCTATGCAGTTCTTTCCATGTGTTCTAGAAGTATCTCCTTCTTAAAAAGAGAACTATCCTGCAAATGCAATCATACCTACTTCCTCCCCAAAGACAGACAACCGCAACATACTTTCATTGACTGCATCCAGTTCCAAATCCATTTTCTGATCAAATACCTCTTAGTCCCATTCAGGTGTATTTTTCATGGACTATCAACATAGGGAATTTGTAATAATTTTAACTCCTCTGGACACACCCACTGTACAACAGTGGAGAGAACACCGGAAGAGAATAAGGTCAGGGTCGTCTCCACTTTGATTAAAAAAAAATGGGGAAATGTCCTGTATTTGCATAGTCATCCTGTTGGGCTGTGTAGTGAGAATCAATTGTTTCATCTGTTCAAGGTGCTTCCTGGTCAGCCATCCTGGCAAGGTCTGCTCTTTGAAAGGCTTTTTTTGTGTCTACTGTTGTCCAGAACCACATCTGAGTCAGGTACCTGGGACAATTCTGTTCGCAGGCCTAGGATCACTTAGTAGCTCACTTCCTGTTCCCTCAGAGGCCTGGGGTTGTGTGGTTGCACAATCCGTTGTGCAATGTTGTCTGCGTTGCCAGGACTGGGCTTCCTCCTGCAGACAACGCCCCCTAAAATCTCCGTCATCCACTGGTTGGTTCAATTTCTGGAAACGTCGCTGGCTGCTAACCAAAGACAAGAGCTTTTGAGTCACAGTTCACAAATATGGGTACACCCTTGAAGTTTCAGTTACTTATTAATGGGGCTCCAAGCTCTGCCCATTCCAGTAGTCCTCAGCTAAATGACTTCCACTTGGGTGACTGGTGGGTAGCCAGAGGTCATCTATTCCCTGACCTCAGGCTGTAAAGGGAGTGCACAGAGAGAGTATTTCTGGAGGAGATAAAGGGTCAAGCTTCCCCAATTTTCCAACTCTTTCTGGACCATGATCTTCTTTCCAGTTGTATTTCCCAGTTTCACTAGCTTTATTGGGTTAAGGAACAGGGCTTTTGCAAATTCACAAGCCTCCTAAAATCTGATTCGCAGTGATCTTGGACAGCTGCCTAGAGGCAGAAAATACCTCTAAACAGCCATGAAAGGATTGCTTTGGATGGAAGGTGATCCCTTGACTACAGTATGATGTGAAGGTGGTGAGAGAAAGCAAACACTTAGTATTAAGTCCTCTAAACGCCTGTCCTCAGAAGGTTTGGGGTCGGAGGTTTAAGATACACAAGTCGGAGGTTTAAGATACTCTAGCCCCCCCACTCCTAAAATCAGTCCAGAAGACATAGGGCTAAACTGAGGGTCTGCTGATGGTCTCGGTGACAGACCCCAACTCCACTCCACTCACGGCTCCTCTCCAACGCAGGACCTTTGCCCTAGAACCAAATGTGTGTGTTTATAGTTTCTCTTCTTTCAGGCCAAGCAGTTGCTCGATTATTCCTCAGACTCATGGGCAAATAGATCCCATGGGGACTCTCTGCTCCGCCTGCCTTTCACCCTCTTATCTAATTTGATTATAAGATGAGTGAATTCTCTCCAGACTTTACTCCAAAGGAAACTATTGCCTGTGGTCATTTTTAATTCCAGGGAATTCCTTGGTGGAGACTTTGTCTTTCCTTTCTGGAGCCTAAAATGTGTTCCAAAGACAACAGTGATGTCAGTTGCCTGTGACTGGCCACGATGAAGTCAGAGGCAGCCAGCCCTGCCCAACCTCAGATGTTCTTCCAAATTTCAAGTTGTGAAAAGAAATTGCTGCTTTCTTACAAATACGCTTTCTCTGGGGTTCTTTTTTTTTTTTTTTTAAACCCACATGCATCATGCTGGAGATTTGAAAAATACACATTCTGTCAAGAAGGGATTTAAATCCCCCAAAGCTTACAGTTAACCGCTGTTATCACATCCGTGGGTCTCTGACTTAAAGTGACTTGAAAAATAAGCAAATTTCTGGACAGGAAGTCAAGAGGGAATGTGAGCCCAGGCATGGGGTGATTGGTTTCTGCTCATTTCATGGTGATTTTCCGCCTTCCTTTCAATGCCTGTTAGCTCTCGGGGCGAAACCTTTCCCTTGTCAGCTAAAGCCACATGCTTCCTTGTTCACCTCCAGTGGTAGAGAGAGAAGAAACGCACCTCCATCCATCACATAACAGTCTTCTGGAATTTGGATGTGTTCATTCAGTTCTGGTGGGAAGGAAGAGGTAAATGCACGCAGCTCGGTAAACCACGCTTACTTTGCAAGAGTTCTCCGAGCTTTGAAGGATGATGTAGGTGAAGGTTACACATTCTGGGGAGTTATCAACTATTAGATGTAACCATGAACACTTGCATCGCATCAGTGTTATCACAGGGGCAGGATTCACTAATGTACGTGTTCCTGGTCCTCACCCAAGATTTGTTACAAGATATTGTTAAAGTCGGGTAAGAAGAACAGATAAAATCTTAGCAAGAGAGACTAGAGGAAAGGGGAGAGATCTCAGCCAAAGAGGCTGAGTCAATTTACATATTGATGAGTTTGGGAATAAAGAGAAGTGGAGAGAGGAGAGAAAAGCTAGATGGCCTGGAAGCTTAAAGGAGATTTGGGCATGGGGGTAGAGGTGGCCTGAAAGAGATTCTGGAGCAGGTGCAGAATCTGAATGCACAGGGCTTCAAGGGAAAAGATGTGTGAAAAGCTAATGTGAATTACAAATTGGGTCCTGGCCAAAGTTCCTCAAAAGATACAAGGAAACTTTGAAATTGCTTTTTGAGAATGACATTTTCATGGCTGGACTGGGCTCCTTTCTCTGTGACTATATGTTGGGGCTGGACTACCTGTGACACAGATTATACTCGGGTTATAGCATAATTTACACATAATCTCTCCTTTCCACCAGGGTGTAAGATCCTGGAAAGAAAAATGTAATTTTGTCTAATGGATAATGTTTAGCTCAGTGTCTGTCATAACGCAGGCACTCAGCTAGTCTTGAATTAGAGTGGAGATGAAGGGAAAAGATGGTGACTTAGATTTATTTAATACCACAATATTTCAAATACGCTGTGCACAAAGTTGACAAGAGGAAAGTTCAGAGAGGTCAAGAGCCTTGCTCAAGTTTACAATCTTTGAGCAAGGCAGCCAGGGTTCAAATTCAGATTTTTGTGACTGAGGATCATTACTCCACGGAGACCAAAGGAAACAGGGGTCCTGAGCTGGGAGTGGGGGAGAAGGAGTGCTGATGAGAGATCAGTAACTGTCTTTCACATTATGTGTTAAGTCCCACTGTGTTCCCAGGGTCTACTGAAGTGTATGACCCATCATGGGCTCTAAATAGACATCTGTTCCATGAATCCCTTAATGAGGAAATGAATGAGATAAAGGCAGCCAGAGACCAAGGGGAGAAACAGAGAATGGGAAAGAAAAGGTTGCACAAGGAAAGAAGAATATGACAGTGAGAGAACTGGGAAAGACAAGAAGAGGTACAGAGAATGGAGGACCCAGAGGTTGTCAGAAAAGAGAAATGCACCAGACAGAGGGGAGGAAGACAAAAGAGATGGGAACATTTAGAAATCTTATGGGAAAGCAGAGAGATCCAAGTTGAAGAGCTCAGGAAAGAAGTCCAGGAGAGGAGGCTGAGACAAATCCTGAGCCACGGGGGGAACAAGTGGTGGAGATGGGGGTGCCTTCCCTGCCCGGGGCATCATCCCAAACCCCATCAGGCAGGCATGGTGGGCGGTGTACTCACATCTCAGGCAGGATCCATACGTCTGTCTTGAAGTATTCAGTGTGAGAAGATGCTGGGGAAGCACATACACACTAAATAAGGGCAAAAACACCACCAAAGTAGTTGTCATGATTTTCCAGAAACGATCAGTGCAGAGATGTCTATCTGCCCCCTATTATGTGCCTGAGTGTTCTCTCCACCTCCCTCCGCCCTTGTGCAGCTGGCCTTCAAAGCCTGTTTCCAGGGTCCCCCCTCCACCTGTCCCCACCTGCACTGCGATGTCTCCGGCTGCATAAAATGATCCTATTTGCTTTCAACAGCTGGGAGAGCAGTGTGTGATGCATGCAAACGGGGTGACGGGAGCATGCTGCACCTCAGCTGGAAGCATGGAGGACAAGCCTGCAGCTGTTGGTGGAAAGTAGCCTCAGAAAAGTAGGAGCGAAGGTTCCGGAAAGGCTGAGCTCCTGCAGAGGACGAGGTAAGCAGCTGAGTGGTGAGGATTGGCAATGCTGGGGCTACACACGTCACTACAACCAGCACCCTGATGTCTCACAGAAGGGCCACCCTCCTACTGGCAGCAGTGATGGGTGGCCAGCATCACAGGCAGGGGGGGACCCATGACGGGAAGCCCACGCCAGCCTGTCGGAGCAGCCTGGGGAGGTTCCTCACCCAGGACCTCCAGCGGGTTCCTAAGGCCCAGGCTGAGCCAGCAAACGATCCGTCCACTCGTTCTTCCAATGCTCACCTTGTTGTATGTGCTTCTTCTTCCAGTTATTCATTCATTCATTCATTCATTCATCAAGGGGATGAGGGGAGAGGAAGGGAACTGGAGACAAGACAGAGGCCAGAGCACGAGGACCCAAGAGGTGCTTTTGCCGGGGACGGGGCGGGGTGGGGGGGGCCGGAGGGAAAGGAGAGGCTGGCTGCTCTTTGGGAGAGGGAAACCGGAGTGGTGGGCAGAGCCGGGGGTCTGGGCGCTCTGTCCTGGAAAGTAAAGACCACAGAGGACACCAGTGTGGTTTCCCACATCTGAAAGAGGCATTTATTGGTTTTGTGTGGATCCCGGGAACAAAGAGTAGAGATTAGAGGGGGGGAGTTTAAAGCCCCGTAAAGAAGAGTTCTCGAAGATGAGCCTGAGGATAAGCTGCCCTGGGGCTCGGGAGCTCCCACCTGGGAGGCCTGCAGCCTGGGCCATGCAGATTCGTCAGCCTGCGTGGGGCTGTGAGTGTCCGCCAGGACCGGGGGAGATTTCTCTGCAGCCTCGGGACAGGAGCTGCACAGCAGGTCGGGCCAACCCGGTTCCTGACCAATTACATGTTAACTTCTGTGAAAATCTTTTTTAGCTCAGCGTGTTTTGAGATTCACAAGAGTACATTCTGTATGGTTCCATTTATAAGAAACTCCAGAATGACTAAACTATTCTATGATGACAGAAAGCAGATAACCAGTGGCCTGGGACAGGAGTCTGGAGAATTAAAGGCAAAGTGGCAGGAAGTAAAATTTTTGGAAATGTTCTGTATTTTGACTGTGGTTTATACGATTGCCCAAACCAGAAGTTAACACTTTATTGTATGTAAATTGTACCTCAACAAGGGTGATTTTTAAAACTAAAAGAAACGAAAGAAAATTCTGTGAAAATCTTCATATGGCCTAAGCAGTTACTCTTTTCCCCATTTTATGTAAGAGGACACGGAAACTCAGGAAGACTAAGCGCCTTGTCCAAAGAGTGGTAGAACGGAATTCAGACAGGGGCCCACATGCCTGTAACCACATCCCTATGTGTCTCCTTTACGATTTCCTATTCCTAATCTATAAAATGAGGAGAGCCCACTGGAAAATCTAGAAAGAGACAGAGTGGAGAGAGACAGAAAACCAACATGGCTACAAACTAGCTGTGTGACTTTACCTGAGATACTTCACCTCTCTGATCTTCAGATACAGTAGGGAAAACATGGAGACATACTACTACCTATCTCTAAGGATTTCTTGGAAATTAGGTGAGTTAACTCATGTAAATCACACAGAGCAGTGCCTGACTCACAGGCACTGCTCAGAAAGTATTACTACTGTGACTGCTGCTGCTACTGCTGTTGCTATGACCACTATTACTGTTATTACTGCTACTACTATTACTACTACTATGCTGCTGCTATTGCTACTGCTACTACTGTTGCTTGCTGCTACTACTATTACTACGACGGATGCGGTTACTATTACTCCTACTATGCTGCTGCTATTATTACTACTGCTGCTATGACTTCTACTAGTACTACTACTACTATTGTTACTCTTACCGCTGCCACTACTGTGGCTGCTACTACTACTACTACTTCTACTCTTCTGCCACTGCTGCTACTATTACAACTGCTGCTACCAGTACTCCTGCTGCCATTGCTGCTGCTGCTGCTGTTACTACTGGTACTGTACTACCAGACATAGTGTCCCAGGAGCTACAAAGACATGCGTTATATCGGGGAGCAGGCGGTCTTCTGCAGGGTCAGAGCATGCGATCTGGAGTCAGGCCTGAGTGCAAATGTCAACTCTACTGTAGCTCGCCCTATAGCAGAGTCTGAACTTCATTTGCTCCTCTGTACAGTGGGAATGGTTGGCACGGCACTGCATTATCTAAGACTCAAAGGAGATAATTTGTGTAGAAGTCTTAGCCCTTTGCTCCTAGCAATGGGAATTGATTGGGAGGATGTATTTATCGGGGAGATGCAGATGAGAATGGTGATTAGAGAGACTCCTTAGTGCATACTTGTTGGATGAATTAAAAATGGTCCTTACACATGAGAAACTCCAGGGACACAGATGTGGAAGTAAATTGCACTCAGGAACCTTCTGGATTACCTGGATCCCTGAGTGCCCACCCAGCTGCTGCCCCGGCCCTGCAGTCAATGTGCCCACACCCTGTGGGTAGGCAGGGGTGGGGGGAGCAGAGGCATGGGGCCATGCCTTGTTCTTCTCATACCTCTGGTCTCTGCTGGATATCGTCTCCTTGTTGACCTTCACCACATGGCTCGCCCCAGTGCCTCCCTCCCACTGTAACACGGGCTGCCTTCCTGGTGTTTCTCTTCCGTTTCTAATGACATGTTTATTTGTGCCTGTTTGTTTGTTGTTAGTCCCTTTCTGCGCTAGACCCTAAGGTCCATGAGAGCAAGAACTAGGTCCCTTTCTTTCACCGTGGCATCCCCTGTGCTTTCCAGCATGGTTGGCACACAGTAGGTGCTTAATAAATATATGTTGACTCATGAATGAATAAGTGAACTCACATTTGGCTTTTAGAAAAGAAAGAAGAAAAACAAACCCAATATATTGTTCCAGAGAACCACAGCATCTGGGCACTGAGAGGTACTCTAGCAACTGTATTCTTAACTGCTCACCCAGTTCTGACATTGCAGCTGCAGAAGCTGAACAAATGGCTAATATTAGCCAATATCTCCCCTTAAACAAAACTGAAAAGACAACTGTGGGCCTCATTTGCTGGTTTGGCTTATTTACAAAGGGTCTGTTGGAAAGAGACCTGTCGTGGGTATTCTGGGACCTGAGTTTCAGTTCTATCTTATTCATGGCATTGCAGGGTGAGCTGAGCAAAGCACTTACGTCTTGGGATGTTTGTCTCTCGTGGTCAGCCAGATGAAGCTGAATTATACAGATATACTTAGTATCTGTGCTTTGGGGCTCCATTGTATTTCCATCTCTGTATCCATTGTTCAAAGCATCAGGGCTGAAATCTCTTATCTACTTCCCCGCAGGCATTGGAAGACAGTGCGGTTTCTGAGGAAGAGTGTGAACTTAGAAATTAGAGGAACCTGGACTCCAGCCCAAGCTGATTGATCTGAACGAGGCTTTCAAACACTCATATCCTCACTTTCATCATCTGCAAAATGGGGTCATGATACCAGTGCACGTGGCATCTGGCACAGAGCGTACGCCTAACAAGGTATCATCACACTTAGTGTTTTACTGACAAGGATATTCCAGATTTCTTGGTCTTGATATAACACATGGAATTTAGGTTCACCAAGGATCAGTGGATTTTTATTCATTCAGTTTACAGTTAACTATTTATTGATTAAGAAATACAGGCACTGGAACCATCCTACATATTTTGTTATATAATCCTCAAGTATCTCTCTAATTTAGAGATACTGAGCCCCAAAGAGTTTACTTGTCTTGCCTAAGGTCATGCAACCAGTTAGAAGAATAATAGATTTTATTTTTTATAAATTACCATAATAATAGTTCCCATATTTTGATGGCTTACTATAGGTCAAGCATTGTGCTAAGTACTTTACTGTGCTAAGTATTTTATCACTGAATCCCTATAGCAATCTGCAATGGTACATGCTTTTATCCCCCTTTTACAGATAATACAACCGAGGCTCAGAGAGTTCAGAAAATTGCCTCGGTGAACACAGCTAATAAGTAACCAAACTAAGATCAATTATGTTCCACCTCATTCCAAAATACCACCAAGCTAGGACTAAAAATCTCTTCTTCTGGCTCTAAATCACCATCTTGCTGTGTTAGGTTGGGTTAGTCCTGTTCCAGACCCCTCAGAAAGGAGGCCTCCCTGGATGGTGGACAAAGTCCACCAGGAGATTACAGGACAAAATACGTTGTAGCCTGTGAGGTGATATGCTCAGGAATGGAATCATCTGTGTTAGTGTTAAAAGTTTAACAATGGGGAACAGAGTACAGAGGCCATGGCCTTCATGATTCAGGGGTCACAATGAAGATGGCAGTTGTCAAGAGAGGTTTCATGGGACAGGTGGTAGTCAGATTAGGACCTAAAGGATGGTAGTGCTGTACACACCGTGTTAGGGTGACCCCAAAGCCACCCCCAACTCCTCTTCCCTTTGCTTCCCCACCCAGACTCCCTTGTAGATAGCAGTCAGTACCGGCCCCGTCCACGCAATGGAATGTAAGACGTCCCTGGGAGGAACTTTCTAAAAGACTCGCCAGCGCGCCCTTCAGCCCTTCCTTCACTTCTGCTCCTGTGCCTTCCCTTCTTCTTCCTGCCTGAGGTGCAGGTAAGGCCTGGAGATGCAACAGCCTTCTTATGACCATAGGGATAAAACCACAACACCAAACGGGGAGATGGCAGGGGCTTAGTCCTTAATGGCTGCCGACACAACAGAGTTCCATAGGAGACAAATCAATTCTTAGGTGGTTAAACTCCTGTTCTACCTGCCTTTGAAAGCATTCTTAACTGACCCAGATGAGAATCAAATAGGTGGTGACACAAATAATTGGGGGGTGGGGCGGGAGAGAAAGGAGGTGAAGGAGCCACCTCAATTTGAGCCAAAATACATACGTATGTGGGCTCCAGGAAGAGGGGTATTTGCTTACACAGAATGGGGGTCCCATGCTCTGCATTCCAATCCACCTGTTCCTCCAGCTCACGCTTGGCAGGGGATATCAAAGCCTGTGCCTGGCCCAGAGGGGGCATCCATCTACTCACTTGGACGGCAGATCTCTCCCAAACGAGTACCAAGGGCTTCCCATGCACAGCCTCATTCAGTCCTCCCCATATAGCTGAGGGGTTGAGTGCTGTGCCATCTTATCCCCATCTTACAGATGAGAAAACTGAGGCACAGAAAGGCCAACACCACATCCAAGTGGCTGACCTGGGACTCCAGCCCAGCCCTCACAAGCTCTCAAGTCTATGCTGTAATTCCCAAGCTATACCGCAAATCAGTGGCCTGCCTCTCTCTGAAATCTGATTGGACCCACTGACACACAAAATTGTTCAGTCTCTTCTTTGTGGCCCACATGCCTACCCTAATCTACAAGGAATCATAATGTAATTGCTAACATTATGGACTTTTCCACGGGGCTGTGAGCATCTGCTCAGCCAGGGACCAGACTTCATCCAGCTTCATAACCCAGAGCCTAATGTGTTCTCTGAATAAACTTTGGTTGAAAATAAGTCAACTAATTAAAGACAGAGGTTAGATTTGGCAAAACTAAAATATGCTGTTTCTGAGCAGGACCGTGACAGAATAAAACCCAAGCACTAGTCACAGGAAATAAGAATGGGGTGATCCTGAACATTCTATATGATTTGGTAGCCCTTCAGCCTCTTGCATCTTTTGTGATATAAATTTTGATATTAATAAACTCGGCCTACATGTCTCACCTTTGTCTTCCACCTCGAATCCATCCTAAGATTTCTAGATGTGGCAGAATCGAGAAGCATTGCATTGCTTTTGAGATGGCTCAAGAGCACTCTGTCAAGTCTGGAATACATCTTCTCTCTTTTTGCGAGAAGTATGCCGGGGAAAGAAATAATCATTACATTCTGAGCCAGATGAAGACTGTATACCCTATTTATAACCGAGATAAATTGTATACACCCTCGAAGCTGGATTGACAATGATTCCGCAAACTTTGTTACCAAAATCTTAAAAAGCTGTGACGTGAGTCACGGGGCGCTACTTTGCACAAGATCTGTCACCTTGATCTGAACCGGAAACGAAGTACTAAATATAAAATGCCATTTTGCTGTGATTCGTCGCTCTTTCAAGCTCACAGACATCATCAAGTGATACAATCTTTTCCCTCTTTCTAAAAAATGAAGTCAAAGGGTGTGCTTCTCAGTTTCTTATCAACCTGAAGAGAGATCAGAGAGAATGCCTACAAGCCAACCATGAGGAATAGGTTTGTCTTTTCCACTTTCTGACCATGTTCATATGGGGAAAGAGGCTGTGACCTGTGTGCTCCGTTTCTAGGAAAATGACAGCTCCAACACATAATCATCTTTACTGTAGGAGGATGCAACTGGGTTTCTTTCCTTCCCACAAGATGGACGAATGATTATACTTGAAAATTAGAACATATTGCAACCAACCCCTCTTCATCCTCAAATACTTCTCAAATGTAATTGTAGCCTGTACAGATGACTTTCTGTTTATGTAAAGCATTTCTGATTGAGTTTATGCAAATGTCAAGGCATTCCTTGAGGTCTCTTAGGATGAAAAATATAGAACTATGAATGGTGAAGCTCAAAGGTGTTCAACCGTCAGAAAACCAGAAACTAAAGCTTCGTTCTTAGTCTGAGTGTTCTCTGCAGTGAAGGAATGCATAAGCATCATCTTGCTGTGACTTGGAGACGTGTACACCCTGAAGAGTTTCTAGTGATAGAGTGATTTGTAACTAGATATTTACACACAATGGATTTGATACTGCCCAGGGCAGTGGCTACCAACCCAGGTCCGTGGTAGACAAATCCATGTTAGAATTCTGGCTCTGCTACTCACTCATGGACTTGGGCACTTAACTATTTCAAGCCTCTGCAGTGTGTGTGTGTGTGTGTGTGTGTTTCATTTGAAAACAGCCATAAAATAGTGTTTACTCCATAGAGTTATTTTAAGTATTGAATGAGATCATTAATATCTTTTAATACATGACAGTACCTAGTGTCGTGGGGAAGAAAAAAGCAGTGATCAAATTCACATTATTGTTACTAACACAAGATGTAAATTATTTTCCATAAAGTGCTGTTTCATTGGTAAATGCTAAAACAAAATCTCTAGTGATGTCAAATTTTCATTCATGACTTTGCCCCTCCAGCTCAATTTTACGTGTTTCCTTAATCACAATTTCCCCCACGGTGAGAGTTTCAGGAACCCAACCTGCAAGGGAGTGGATGAACCCTTAAGATCTCATGGTTTCCCAGTTCATGTTTTTTAATCCCTATTCCCTTGGCCTTTGAGACCTTCCTCTCCTAGATCTGTAGCTCGGCGTGTTCTTTCTCCTCCTCCTTCCTGCACTCATGTTTTCTCCAAAGGTTGGTGATTCACAAGATGCTGTTCTTGGACCTCCTCTTATCTATATGCTCTCTAAATGATGGGGTTTCTTTTTGACTTTAATTACCACTGGCATGCCAATTAATGCCAAGTCCAAAGCTCCTGCCTGACTTCAGTCCCTTGTATATTTACTTTCCTGTTGGGCTTCTCAGACTAAATATCCATTAGCACCTCACATGCCATATATCCCCCATTGTCATTCCTTACCCTTTGTCCTTGTCATCTGATGCAGGTAATAGAAGCCCCATGAGGCTGGTACCTAGGTCAGAAGTCAGGGAGTCATCTCTATCCATCCTTCTCCTTCACCTGTTGTATCCAACCAGTCAAAAAGTCCCATCAGGGCTTCCCTGGTGGCGCAGTGGTTGAGAGTCTGCCTGCCGATGCAGGGGACACGGGTTCGTGCCCCGGTCCGGGAAGATGCCACATGCCGCAGAGTGGCTGGGCCCGTGAGCCATGGCCGCTGAGCCTGCGCGTCCGGAGCCTGTGCTCCGCAATGGGAGAGGCTACAACAGTGAGAGGCCTGCGTACTGCAAAAAAAAAAAAAAAGTCCCATCAATCTTGCCCTCTGAAGATTTCTTTAATTTATCCAACCTCATGATAGGATAGGATAGGAAAGAAAATGAGTGCATTGCATGCAGTAAGGGTAAGTATTGTGTAGTATATTTGGTTCAAGTGTATATATCTTTTTATGTATTTGTGTATGTGTGTGCATATTGGAGCATGATGTCAAATGTATTTTTTACAGTAAGTCATGGGACAGGGCATTTTAAAAAGCACTAACTTAAGCCCTTCTTTATTGAACATATTGGAGCTGAACTGACTAGAATTATCCATAACCCTCTCTTTTCTCTTCCTATGAGCCCTTTAACATAATGAAATAAAATAAAATAAAGTGAAATAAAATAAAAAAACCACTCCCTGGCATGTTTCCTCATAAGAGCACTTCAGTTGCATCATCCTTAGGAACACAGAAACCAGCCTGTGTTCACAGCCCCTCCCCAAGGTTTGGAGCAACCTGTCCCTGTAGAATAGAGCCATGTGCATTCTGGAGGTGACTCGGTTCTATGAGGACAGGAGTCCCTGCCTTCAGAGAGATTTCTAATAATGGAGAGTGATATAGTAAAGACCTCCTGGTAGACTCTGGGAGAATCAGAAAGCCCATTTTCCATGGGTGACCCCTGTATACACTGAGTTCTTGGAGAATTTGATGAATGAATTCACTTTTCCTCTGCTCCCATCCTAATACACCCCAAAGCTCCACACACTCACGCAAAACCACTCACATGCAATTTTATCCTTACACCCTCAGCATTTTATTTTTCTTTTAGGTCAATGGTTTTTTAAAGCATTTTCAGTAGCAGAGTGCTTTTTTTCAAAGGAAATCTTTACCAATACCCCAACCTATGAAATGGATGAAAGCAGTAAATGGGTTCCTAGAGCATTTAAATATTCATTGTTTGATGGGGAAAAATAACTGTAATAGTTGTTTTTCATTAAGAACCCTTACCTTCAGAGCCTGGCTTGAAAAATTAGTCCTTGAAAAACTATGATGGGATAGATGTTGTCCATCCCTGAATGGCTCTGAAACCTGGGTGGGATTACGTATGAGCAGTGTCTTCACTGTAAGCTGTACACCATTGAAGTATTACCATTAGTTGTACTTCTACTTAGCTGAACAACCTTGGGCAAACCATTCAGCTTTGGGGAGCTCTATTTCCCATCCATGAATCACTAGGATCAGACTGAAGGATCTTCAACTTCCTTTATACTCCATGTGTCCTTAGAACAGATGTGAGCACTGTTCTTCACACCAAGGTGCTGATACTGGTTATAAAGCTGTGGTTCATGGTGAAGTTTGTAATCCCCACTGTAGGTTTTTCCTAGGTGGTTGATTTTATGATCCACTCAAAGAGGCTCCAGGTGTCTCTTAGGTTGTTTTTCTAATATTTAACTGTACAACCAGGAAACTCATTTTCACATGTATCAGTGAGTTCTTGTAATAATAATAGCAACCATAGCAATTTGTTTTAATACGTATAAATCTACAAATGCTTATAGCTATTATTTCCTTTGATTCTCACAATAATCCTATGTCTCCATTTTAAGAGAGCACAGATGTGGAGAGAAAAGCGGATTTGCTAATGTCTGTTAGCAAGAAGCTGGAGCTGTGATGGGGTGTCAGGCGGGGGCCACAGCTTGGGAAGCCTTGGTATCAGGCCGAGGAGTTTTCATTTCATTGGGTCCACATGTTACCAAGTCCAAGCTCATACTGCTTGCCATACAACAGGCCAATAAATTGAGAGACCAGTTGTTAGGGCAAGGAATAATGCCTTTATTTACAAAGCCAACAGACCGAGAAGGTGGTGGGCTAGTGTCCCAAAGAATCATCTTGCTTGGGTTTGGATTCTAGTTTCTTTTTCTTTTTTATTTTTTTGCGGTACGCGGGCCTCTCACTGCTGTGGCCTCTCCCGTTGCGGAGCACAGGCTCCGGACGTGCAGCCTCAACGGCCATGGCTCACGGGCCCAGCCGCTCCGCGGCATGTGGGATCTTCCCGGACCGGGGCACGAACCCGTGTCCCCTGCATCGGCAGGCGGACTCTCAACCACTGCGCCACCAGGGAAGCCCTCTAGTTTCTTTTATAGAGGAAAAGGGGGAGGGAGGTGAGGAGGGAAAGTAAAAAAGGTAATAAATTGTTGCAAATATTTCCTAATTCTGGCCAGACTCTGGAAGGGATGTGTAAATTTCTTCTTTCCTGCAGCCATTCACAGGTAGGCCTGTTTCCTGTGAGCTAAACTAAGGTATTTCAGCTTAACGCTCAGGCATGGGAGTCAGTGTTCCCAGAGATGAACCATTAAGTATACTTTAAGCTATGGGCAACATCCCTTTAGAGATTAACTTGTAGCACATGCAATAGAATACAAAGGTTAAAGTAAAAGAAACGGATCCAATATGGAGTCAGATATGTTCTTCCCTATTACACACAGCCCTGATGGAAGAAAGAGGAGAGTTACCTGATCAAGGTAGAGAGGTACAGGCCAGGTGATGGACACCTGAAGGACCCCAGAGCGATCCTTTGACGGCTGCCTTGAGGTGGTGGCAGCGGGGTAGACAGAGGAAGCAAATACAAGAGAGCATTTCACTCTTATCTTTCAGGGAATCCTGAACCCTGCAACAGAAACCTCCTTCTTTAGTATGGCTCATGAAAAACCACAGAAGAGCTCCAAACTAAATATCCGTCTCCCTCTGAATGTTAAGCTCCAGAGGGCAGAAAGATTCCCCTTCTCACCTACCCTTTCTTCATGGACGCTTTCCCTCTGGGCTCCCTTTCCAACCCTCCAGCAGTTCTCATGAGTATTAAATACATTAGAGTGTCTTCCATTCCCCGCCTCAAGCTGGAAACCAGAATCCAAGAGTCACGAGAAGGTTTAGGTCCGTTTTGTGGAGCTGCCAAATCTGATGGGCTAAGTTTTCATTCTCTTTATGTTATGTATTTCAAAGGTTCATATTCATTGAACTGTGAAAACTGCCCTGTTCCCAAGTTATATAAAAGGACAAAAGCTGCATTGTCGGCAGCAGAATTTGGCCTAAGTCTGAAAAGTAACTAAGGAATAAAATGATCTTGGATTTCTTAGGGGTCCTACAGCAATGAGGCATCAGGTGGAGGGTAGGTGTCTGACCACATGGTGGCGGAGCTGAAGGCATGAGAGACAGATCTGAAGATACTCCAGAACTGGCATGAGGCTAGTGCGTTGTCTTCATGTAACTTTTGCCTTGGAAAGAGAAGCAGGACATATACTACCGTATTTACTTCTCTGGTGCTGCTACGATAGGGATACATTTCAGTGCTCACCCCATCAGCCATGTTCAGTATGCTGTGTGGGAACAAAGACCAAGCAAATGAGAATAAGCAAAGGATGCATTTTGCAGAGACTCAAAGACAGACAGAGGAGTGAGAAAGCTTCATAGCAGAAAAAAAGGGAAAGCTTCAAGGATGCCCTGATTGGAAGCTTTTGGCATGGGAAAGCTGTAGGTGGTCCAACTAGCTGACGGCCTGGCACGTAGAAGAAATTCCAAGCCTCAAGGCTTGCACTTGGGTGAAGAGCTTCCAACAGTCAGGACTGCCTGAAAACGGGATGCTTCTGACATAATGCAAACATCAGTGGGAGGTGAAGGATTTTCTGGGTACTTGGCCTCTGCCGTCACCCTGCTTCCCGACACAGGCTGCATCTGAGGAATGCTAATCCCCCTCCTTGGGCCAGTTCAGGGCGTGGTTCTGCCTAAGGCAGTGGTTCTTAAATCTGGCTCCATGTTTAAAGCTCTGGGGAACTTTTAAAAAATGATAACCAGCCCCAGGCAAGAGAAATCAGAATTTCTCAGGATAGCAAGGGGTCATTTGTATTTCCTAAGAGCTCTCCAGATAAATCTGATACAAAACCCACTGGGTTAAGATGTGTCTTCCCCAGAACAGTATCATTGGTGTCAGAGGAAATGAGATGGGTATTCAAAGGGAAAATGAAGCAGCTTTCTAGTGTATAATAAGATCAATTGGAAATAATTAATCCCAAGGGAGCTAGCCACAGTAAAATAGAGCAAGCACATTGGCCGGTACAAGCAGGGTCTGTGGCACTAATTTTGACTGTATTGGATCAGAAGAACTGAAGTTTTGTTTTGGCAAGGAGATCCAGTGCTCTGTTTAGTAAAATATGTCACACAGCTAAATGGGAATAGAGTGTCTGTAAGCTTTCCCATGTAACAGGGACTGCGTTCGTAGCCAGCCCTTCAGTTCTCCAGGGCTATAATACAATGTTAGGCTGTTTTGCTAACAAAAGTAATTGATAGATATTAAAGAAAACATAGAGCTCTAGGTAAGTATAAATATTAAAAAATATAAAGGAAAGCATAAAGAAGAAAATAGGAGATTTTCTCTAATCCCATCCTACAAAACTAGCCATTTTTACAGTTTTGCTATAATATATACAGACAACACACACTAATTTATATGCACACACATATAAATATACATCTATCTGTCTGTCTATCTAAACTTCTATTTAGTTATCTGTTTATTAGACTCTGTACTAAGTACTTTTGATGAGTTATTTTTTGAAACCTCAAAACAGAAGAGATGTTTTTTCACCTAGGATGACAGTAATAGTATTTACCTCATGGGATTGTTGTGTGTTAACATTAGTTAATACACAGAAAACACTTAGAACAGTGTCTGACATATACTAAAGTCTCAATAAGTGTTATAAAGAGAGAGGAAGGAAGAGAGGGAGAGAGAGGGTGGGAGGGAGGAAATTTGCTGGAGTTAGAAAGATGGGAACTTAGAGCTGGGTTTCTTAACTGACTGCTGACATGTGGGCTGGATATTTCTTTGCTTTTATTTGTCAGGGGGTGGGGTGCTGTTCCGTGTTTGGTAGGGTGCTTGGCAGCACCCCTGGCCCCTTCCCAATGAATGCCAGCAACAATCTCCTCCCCGAGGCATGACAATCAAAAATATCTCCAGATGTTGCAAAATATCTCAGGAGAGGGCAAAATCCCCCCCAGTGAGAAACACTGACCTAAAACCGTCATATTCTAATTCCTGTTCTTTCAGTGAAAAACTATATTTTAAACAAATGCACATGTCGTAAAACACAAATGAGATCCAAATATACATACGATGTTACATTCTGCCTTTTCACTTAACATCACATTGCAATAATTTTCCCACGTCATTAAACATTCATTATAAATGTCATTTTCAGTGACTGTATTATATTCCATTTTTTGAATGTACTGTCATTATTTTAATGACACACTATTGTGAAGTAGGTTGTTGCCACATTTTGCTGTTATCGCAAGAAAACTCATCCTCCAAACACACACACACACGTGCACACACATGTGCACAAATATATACTCAAGTGTAAACATATCCTGTCCACATTTTCCCTTCTTTTCTTTGGGTAAATTTCTCAGAGTAAAATTACTGGAACAAAGTAATTAAGATCCTGAAGAGTCCTGATAACTACTGTCAAGGCACTTTCCAAAACAGCTGTCCAAATTCACACCCCACCAGCATTCAGGTCAGCATCTGAACTGTGCTAGGTATGGATGGCAGCATGGTTTTGATTTGCACTAAATAAAGGGGTTCTTTTATCCTAAACCTCATAAAGGAAAAAAATGAAGAGTTAAAAATAAAATAGGACTCTTGTTATGGAATGAGCCAACTCAGGGCCACCAGCCGGGATGGATATCTGACTCCCATCCACTCAGGGAGTAATGGCCACGTCTTACATAAACTGAGTGAGTTCCTTTTGTAATATTCTAGAATCCTTGCAGTAGGCAGACAATCTGCTGCTTCACTTCTACATGTTGGTGGAAAACTTTTAGAAACAGAAAGGGAGACTTGTTCTGCTCTGGACAGATACACGATCCTGCATCAACTATTGGAATTTCTAGGCTCCAGTGTCCTATTTGCATATGAGGTGTGGATCTGAGCTTCTCTGCAGACTCATCTGGCCCTGATGTTCTCGGACTCTCTGACTCCAAGCCCTCAGTTATTCTTAATATTCCTGTGAATATCACATGGGTTTCTTCAACAGTATAACCAAAGGCAGAGTAATTGAGCTAATAAAAAAGACTGACAAATCCAAATGAGCTTTTAGCACAACCCGATAGAGCTGAACATACACTTTTCAGATTGCCTTCTGATAAGTGTTATGGGCTGAATATCCCCCTAAAATCCATATGCTGAAATCTTAACCCCCAGTACCTCAGAATGTGACTGTGTTTGCAGACAGGGTCTTTAAAGAGGTAATTAAGTTAAAATGAAGTCATATGAATGGACCCTAATCCAATCTGACTGGCATCTTCTAAGAAGAGATTAGAACACAGACACACACAGGAAAAACCACGTGAAGACACAAACAGAAGATGGCTACCTACAAACCAAGAAGAGATGCCTCCGAAGACATTAAGCCTGCCAACACCTTGATCTCAGACTTACAGCTTCCAGAGTCGTAAGAAAATAAATCTCTGTTGTTTAAGCCGCCCACTCTGCAGTACTTTGTTATGGCGGCCCTAGCAAACTAATATAATAAGTAATGCAATTTCAGAGACTTTCACTGAACACTGTCTTAGCCTGAGCCTCTATTTTAGGTGCTGTGGAGAATAAACAAAACATTGTTTCTATCCTTCAAGACTTTAGAGTCAAGAAGAGAAGATTTTGAAACATGCAATTATCTAGGATGTTAGACATAAAGTTAAAAAAATGTTTATTATAAACTGTGTCCAAGGACTTCAGGGCAAGGAGACTAGCTTGGCAGCAAGCATTACACGGCACTTAGTACGTGCCAGGCACTGTTCTAAGTGCTTAACATTAGAGCTAACTCAATTCTCAAAATGCCTTTCTTAAAGTGGCATCATCATTAAACAACTTGCCCAAATCCCAGAGCTAGGAAGTAGAATAGTTGAGAGATGGATCCCACTAAGCCCACTAGCTGGAAACAGAGACTGTGGGCTTAAAGGCTAGCCAAGCTGCTTCTCCTTAGCTGGGGTTAGGGAGAGCCTCAAGAAGGGCAGATCTCCCAAACAGACCGGCTTGTGAGTTACGCTAGATAATCTGAACGTAACCAAGGGAGCAAGAGTCTACCGATGCATATTGAGCAGGGGACCCACATTATCAAAACTGAACCTTAAGAAGATGAATCTTGTAGCAGCAAGTAGGAGTGAGGAGGCACTGCAGGTAGAGGAACAAAGGTCAGTGTTTAACAGTCATGCAGGCTTGCTGCATCTCCACAATGACGGGACAGAGCTGTGAGATAAATGACCAGTCTTTATGGAGCTTGGCACTGTGTTTTAATCCTCACACTAACCCAGAAAGAGAGCTGTTGACGTCCAAGTTAGCAGAGAAGGAACCCAAAGCAGTGGGGAGTTAAATGCATTGCCCAAGAGTTCACAGCTTGTCAGAGACAAAACTGGGATTTAAACCCCGATCCATCAGAATCCAAAGTCCTTATACTCTCTAACATCCCCGTGCATAAGTGGGCATCCAGCTCCTGCTTGCTGAGATGGGGCTGGAATAGTTGCCACAGTGATTGGAGACGGATCCTGCGTGAGACAGGCAGAGAGAGGCTTCCAGTTTTCCCTTTTCTTCTACAGCACATGCAGGGTTAACTAGCAATGAAGGCATCGTATACCGCTGTTCTTTGGCTGGCTGGCTACAATCTGAGTTTCACTCCTGCATCGAATAAAGGCCCCTGGGAAATTTGCTGTGGCTACAGACTTTCTGTCAACTAGGAGGAGTGGAGTTTTGCCCCTGAAAGAGGCCGATACCCTGCAAGCTTGGACTGTGGAGTCTTTATTTGCATTCGGAGCCCCTGATGCTTCTTCCAGAATCACAGAGGGAAGCTGGTATCTGTTGAGAGGAAAGTGGTGTAGATGGAGCTCTGGGCTGGATTATAGCTCTTAAATACACACACACACACACACACACACACACATACACACACACACACAGGAACATGCATTGAATAACATACTATCATAGAGCGCTAAAATAAGTTGGAGGCACAAAGTTCATTTCTTGTCTCAGAAGATAATCTTTTTTTTTTTTTTTTTTTCTGCAGTACGTGGGCCTCTCACTTGTGGCCTCTCCCGTTGCAGAGCACAGGCTCCAGACACGCAGACTCAGCGGCCATGGCTCACGGGCCTAACTGCTCCGCGACATGTGGGATCTTCCCAGACCAGGCTTGAACCCGTGTCCCCTGCATCGGCAGGCGGGCTCTCAACCACTGCGCCACCAGGGAAGCCCTCAGAAGATAATCTTTATGGAGTAGTAGTTACTGTGTCATTTGTCATGGGATCATTAGTGATACTAGATTTTGGGTAAATAATTAAAGAGACTCATATGATCATATGATATAATGTTATCACAGGAGCAATAGAGCAACATCTTTGCCATATTCTGTCAGTTACGAGTCATCACAAGTCCTGCCCACACACAAGGGGAAGCGATTATAGAAGAACATGGAAACTGGGAGATGGGGTTAGAGGGACACCTTAAAGTCTGCTCAAGACAGAAGCAGAAAAGATACATGTATTAGTCAGGGTTCTCCAGAGAAACAGGACCAATAGGCTGGAGAGAGAGAGAGAGAGAGAGAGAGAGAGAGAGAGAGAGAGTAAGATATTAAGGTTTATTATAAGGAACTCACTCAGGTGATTTTGGAGGCTGAGGAATCTCAAGATCTGAAGTAGGTAAGCTGGACACCCAGAAAAGCCAGTGGTGTCAGTTCCAGTCTGGAAGCCAACAGACTTGAGACTCAGGAAGGTTTTGCTTCAATTACAAAGGCAGGGAAAGATTCATGTCCCAGATCAAAGCCTTAAGGCAGGAGGAGTTTCCTCTTACTCATGAGAGGATCAGCCTTTTTGTTCTATTCAGGCCTTCAACTGATTGGATGAGATCCACCCATACTAAGGAGAGCAATCTGCTTTACTCAGTCTATCAACTCAAATGCTAATCTCACCTCAAAACACCCTTGCAGACACACCCAGAATAATATCTGACCAAATGCCTGGGCAGCCTGTGGTCCAGTCAAGTTGACCCATAAAATTGTCACAATAACACCTTTCAGGTTAGAGATAAACCTGTGAAAAAGTGAGGAATAGTCCTGGACCAGGGTGAGGCAAGCTAAGTGCCCAGGGTATACAGTTTAAGACAGCCCTAATTCTTAGGGTTGTCCAAGGGCAGGCGTGGCACCTAAGGGTGTTGGCCTCTTTAAATTTTACACCCCTGATTCCTCACTCACCTCACCCTAGCCGGGGCCCTGGTGAGAATCAGTGAAAGGACTCACAGGTAGAAACTGTGCATTTCTCAGTGTGGCTGAGGAAAGGGGGTGCGTGGCTCATGAGACAGTCAGGAGATTTTGGAGCGCTGAGAGCAGCCTTTGATGGCTCTGGCCTCTCCAGATGGGAGTGCTGTGAGCATGCCCCTCAGGACCCCACAGATGGGAGGGACCAACCAAATGCCCAGGGCAAATACAAGCAGTACCCCCTCCTCTCACCACCTAGACTTGCAAGAGACACACTGCAAAGTTCAAATTAGGTAGTATTAAAACTCATCCACAATAGCCAAGACATGGAAAAAACCTAAATGTCCATCAACAGATGAATGGATAAAGAAGATATGGTACATATACACAGTGGAATACTACTCAGCCATAAAAAAGAACAAATCTAAATGTGGAATCTAAAATATGACACAAATGAACCTATCTATGAAACAGAAACAAAATTAGGGACATAGAAAATAGACTGGTGGTTGCCAAGGGGGAGGGGGTGGGAGAGAGTAGGAGTGGGAGTTTGGGATGAGCAGATGCAAACTGGCACATATAGAACAGATAAACAACAAGGTCCTATTGTATAGCACAGGGAACTATATTCAGTATCCTGTGATAAACTGTAATGGAAAAGAATATGAAAAAGAATATATATGTATAACTGAGTCACTTTGCTGTACAGCAGTAATTAACACAACATTGTGGTTCAACTATACTTCAATAAAAAATAAATTTAAAAAAAGAAAGCTTACCCACAAAGGAATGATAGTTAGACTTAACAGTAGACTTTACTTCCCAGCAATAGATGCCAGGAAAGGGGAAGTATCATCTTGAAAGTGCTGAGGAGAAATGACTGATAATCTAATAAAAAGAAAAATAAATAATAGCTATCAACTTTTGAGCACTTAGTATGGCACCCTGAAGGTCTGCACTCAGCAGAACAATCATTTCATGAGAGTGAAATACAGACTTTCAGACATCCAAAGAATTCACTAACCATTGGCTCTCAATAGAAAACAAAATCTGCAGGACGATGGGTAGGGATGGAGAAAATAAAAGTGAACGTGGAAACTGGTAAAATACAGTGCTAAATATATTTAACAATTAAGAAATTGATAATAATGACTACTTTGTGTTTTTAAGATGGTAGAATTAAAAATGATAACAAGAAAGATATAGAATATTTAATAAGTAAAGTGTCTGAGATAATTTGTTCCTCTTGAAGATGACTGAGATAAAGAGTACACTTAGACTTGTTAGAAAAATGATTAGTTGTGTATAGATATTGGAAATAAATATGAACAAAAGAAAGAATAAAAATATTCATCATCACACAGTATATATTGCACACCTACTCTGTGGGAAGCTCTGTTCTATGCAGTGATGATACAAAAAAATAAGACAGAAAAGTCTCTTGACACATGGATTTATTAATTTAAATTGCAATGTGTTCTTACAGTAGCTACGGTTATTTGTGACAATGCTGAGACACCCACTTCCGATTTTCTTTCTGGAAATAGGAGGTGCATATAAACCATAAACAGGGCCCTGCTGGTCATGGAGGGAAAAAAAAGAAAGTCTTCTTGATGAGAATATCAATTCCACTGTCCTTAGCAATTACCATACCTGACATGACACATGTCTTCTCCCCATGGCTTTAACACGAAAGGTCATAAATGGCTGAGCTTTAACACATGACACAACTGAACTCTGGAAGGTAAGAGGTGAGCCAGGCCAGACAGGCGTGGGGTGGGGGAGAGGGGCGGACCATGGGGAAAACCAAAGCACAGAGTGGGTTCAGGTGACCAGATGTGGATTCGAGTTCCATCCTTTCCTCTGCGTTGCACAATCTTGAACAAGTTAGTTACCTTCTCTGAGCCTCAGCTTCCTTGTATGCAAAAATCACCGATTTACGAGGTTACTATGAAAATCAGATACAGTAAAGGACATGATCACCCTGTAGGAGCTCTCAGCTGATCAATCACAGGTGTCCAAATGCTGATCTGAGGCCCCTCAGATATGATTTATACTTCTCTCAGTGTGGGTTAAGCCTTTGGAGGACACATGCTTGTTCTTATGTATGTTTGTATTCCTTAGTATTGCGTGAAGAAGATGGTCATTTCTTAAATATTCCCTAACTGAAGTAAACGAAATGAAATTAGATTGGACTGGCAACCTCAACACGATACAATTAGAACACATTAAGGGCTGCTTTTCTTGGCTTTTAGAAAAATATCATAGAAATTCAGAGAAGAGGGAGATTAAAGTAGGCTAACCAAGCACTTATTGGAGACGTGTTTTATTGAACTTCTGTTCTGTACCCGACATTATGTCAGTTCTTCTCCCAAGCTTTATCTCATTAACTCCTAACAACACACTGAGAATAAGTACTATTACCTTTATTTTACAAGTGAGAATCCAGGGGTTCAGACAAGCAAAGTATCCCAAGGTGACCATGGGAAAGCAACAGGGACAGGGACAAAGTAAGAAGCCAGCTCTCTCTGTCCCCATAGCCCCCTTCCCTCCTTGTCACTCAGCCCCAGGCTGGAGCTGGGGGAGGCCACCTCTGCTTGCTTCCATTTATTTCTTTTTTGTTTCTTCTGCTACATTGGCTGAGCTGCACTCACCATGCCCATTTTCAATTATAGCCTGCATGCCTGTGCTTTGAAAAACATAATTTATTTTCCCAGTCAGACCAAATAGAAAACACAGTTGTGTGTTTAAATACTAATTAACCTTTCACAGCTGCATGACTCTCTCTCTCTCTCTCTCATTCTCAGCAAAAATGCAGGACAATTCTTGACACAACTTCTTCCTTGAGTCCACCACGTGGAGGTCTACTGCAGATGGCTAGGAGGACCTCCACACTTGAATTAAACTCCTTTAGAAAGAAGAGATGACCATGGGTATGGTCAATAATGTGCTTTTCTCTCTGCATTGAGAATTCTAAGCTTCCTTCACCATAGAGTTTGCATGGTCTATTCCAAGGATGGCTCCACTGCGGTCCCCATAGACATCATTCCCATTGACCATATTATTTCCCCCTGTCTGAAATCTCTAGTGGTTAAAAGGGCATGGGCTTTGAAAGCAAACCATCTGCCCATTTAAGTGAACTTCGTGCATCACTCAAACCAGCTTAAAGTTTATTTCAGTCATCACTGCTTATCAGCATCACAGTTTTCTCATGCTGCTTCCCGTCACCCACTCAGCAGCTCCTTCTCCTTCAGCCTTCCTACTGTCATACCTGTCTCCTCCAGTTTGGGGCCTCGCTCGATATCTAGATTCTTGCATTGCCACTTGACTTTGGAGTAGTAATACCTTGAACTTCAAAACCTTTCTGGACTATGACCATTTGCCTCTCTCCCCAGTCCGAGTGCCAGACTGGGAAAGCCCTCCTCAATCCTCCGTACCATTCTTTGATGAAACTTAATGACACATTTAATTTCAGACGCACTGAATTTACAATGCTTGAGGAGATATCCTAATGGAGATACAACCGGATATGTTGGTTCAAAGCTCCAGGAAGACAGTGCAGAAGACAAGAAGATAATGGTGTCATGGAAGATAGAGAAAAGTAAGCGATTTCTAGAAGAAAAGAGTGGTAAATGGAATCAGATGCCGCAGAGAAGCCCAGTAGAGTGATAAAAGGATGTGTTCATTAGATTTTGCCACAAGGAGGTCAATGTTTTTCTTGTCAGGTACAGTTATATGAGTTGGAGGCCAAAGTCCCCAAAGTGCGACAGCTTCAAGAGAAAATGAGAGGAGAGAATGTTGAGACAGAAAGATTACATCTTGATTTCAAATAACCTAGCACAGAACCTGACACCCAGCAGGTTCTCAAGAGATTAGTGTTGAATGATGAAAATGGAGAATAAGCCAAAGTAGAGGGCAAGGACCCCAGTGCTTTACCTTGAGAAAATGGCCTGAGGATTTTTCTCTCAAAAGGAGTCCACAATCCCTCCCCCAACCTTTCCCCTTTGTAACCATTTTGAAGTCTACAAGTCTGTTTCTGTTTTGTAAATAAGTTCATCTGTATACGTTTTTTAGATTCCACATATAAGTGATATATGATATTTGTCTTTCTCTGTCTGACTTCAGTTAGTATGATAATCTCTACGTTCTTGGGATTAACATATACACACTGCTGCATATAAAATAGATAATCAACAAGGACCTACTATATAGCACAGAGAGCTCTACTCAGTAGTCTGTAATAACCTATATGTGAAAAGAATCTGAAAAAGAATGGATATATGTATATGTATAACTGAATCACTATGCTGTATGTCTGAAACTAATACAACATTGTAAATCAACTACACTCCAATATAAAATAAAAATTAAATTTAAAAAAGAGTCCACAATTTAGTTAGAAATATATAAGTATACAGGCAACAATTACAATATGACTTTTTAAATGTGTACAATTATGTATTAAATTGTGTGTAACATATTGAGGCATGAGAAAAAGGGGCTGTCTGTGTGCTTCCTTTACAAACAAAAGGGTGAAGTCTTCTTGGTGATCTAATCTTCAAGTCAGAATCCTGCTTGACTAGTGTGTCAAGAGATGGCATGTTTCTCATTATTAATTTACAACTAACAAATCCTCTGGAGACTGATATTCATTCATTCATTTATTCAACAGATATTGATTGAGTTCCTACAATGTTTAAATCAGAATGTTCATCTATCAGGTGACAGTGACCAGGTTCTATGAGGAAAACCAGAATGTGTGCATTTCTTGGGTAGAACATGTGCTCTCTGGAAACAAAATTACATCAAGGCCCATATTACTAATCTGACAATTGCTGCCAGCATTGATTTGGAATGAGGGGAGTTAGCTGGGTAATCTTAATTACTATAGACTTGGAGCAATGGTAGACCAATGGCTCCATTTTTGCCATTGATACTGACTTTCCCAGTTGACCAGATTTACATGTGGGCAGGCTCATCTCCCTTGGATGCTAATAGAGAAATTAAAAGCCATTCTTTTACGAATTTCTTTTCATTGAAGTGCTAACTTTATTTTTAACAACAGACTATATACCATGCACGATGGTAGGAAATGTATATTCACTCACTCACTTCTTCATTCATTAAAAGCATAAATAATGGGCCAGACACTAGGAAAGTCAATTTATATTCAGGGACTCATTCAACAGATTATATACCAAGCACCAACTACGTGTGTATCTCTACTAACTCATGTGCCCCTCACAAAATGAGGTGTCATTATACCCATTTTACAGATGAAGATCCCATATGCTGCGGAGCGGCTGGGCCCGTGAGCCATGGCCGCTGAGCCTGCGTGTCCGGAGCCTTTGCTCCTCAACGGGAGAGGCCACAGCAGTGAGAGGCTTGTGTACCGCTAAAAAAAAAAAAAAAAAAAAAAAAGTGGAGCAGCTGTTTTAGACACAGAGATGAACACCAGCTCTTAGGGACAGTAGATTGCCTGGGAACACTTAGCTCTGCACTGTTATATAAGAGAGAAATGAACTTCTATAATTTTGCAAAAAGGAAGGTGAGAAGATAAAAGCAACTGCCCCTCTGAAATGTCTCTGCCCCCTTTCTGAAAAGTATCCTGATATATTTAGAAATGTGTGTGTGTGTGTGTGTGTGTGTGTGTGTGTACTCCTGCTTATTTTACAAGATTGTTGTAATTGTTGTAAGGATAAAATCCAATGAATCCACAGCAGTGCGAGGCCCGCGTACCGCAAAAAAAAAAAAAAAAAAAAAAAAAAGAACATATGATGAAAATGCTCCGAACAAACAAATGCTTTATGAATACTCATTATTTGGATGGTGTCAAAACCAAACTCTTTGTTTTTCCCGCATCAAACCTGCTCCTTCCAACATACTCTCCGTCTCGATAAATCGTCCCTCCCTGTTTCTCAGGCCTTAAGCCAAACACCTTGCCGCTTCCCTTCCATTCACACACCCAGAGTACTGCAGAGTCTTCCAGGATTGCCTTGACAACACATCCAGCATCTGACCACAAACCACCACCTCCTCTGCAGCACCCTGGCCCTTCCCCCATCTTCTGTGGCTGGATGGTTGCCGTGGCCTGAGAATGGCTCACTGCTCCGCCCCTGAGACCTGCTCCCCGAGCTGCAGCCATAGGCGTCCTTTCAAAGCGTGACTCAGATGGTGCCCACCCTGGCCTCCCAACACTCAGATGTTTCCCATCTCACTCAGGGAGAGAGCCGAATTCCTTCCCATTCCCTGCACCAGCCTCTGGAACCAGGTCTCCGTCATGCCTCTGACCTCCTGTCCCACCAGTCTCACCATGAGTCCCTCTCACACCAGCCCCACTGGTCTCCTGTGTGCCTTGGACACACCAAGTCATCTGTGCTTCAGTGTCTCTGTACTTTCTCTTTCCTCTGCCTCGAATGTAATCCCCGGATATCCCACCTGGACTCCTTCAGTGTCTATTCAAACCCTTTTCCTAAGGTGCTTCTTGACCAAAATGTTTCACCCCAGGCACCCCATCCCTCTTCTGTGCACATGTGTGTCTATGTGTGTGCAGGTGCATTTCCCTCTGTATAACATTTTTATCATTGTGACCCACTGTATCTCTTTGCTTGTTTATTGTCTGTACCCTCACCTTTGGGGTGTAAGCTTCATGAGGACTGGGTTTGTTCATGTTATTCACAGCCTTATCTACGAAGCCTCGAAAAGTGCCCTACACATTGTAGGTCCTCAGCTAACACTGGTTAAATAAATGACTGCATGTGTAGATGAAAGGATGGTGTCTGCGAGCTGAAAGGAGGGTGCGAATGGAGGAAAGAAGGCGACCAGGTGAGGTGGGCTGAGGTTACAGGGGGACAGAGGATGGGGACGTGAAAATATAGCCACGCAGGATACGAGCATATCCTGTCTCTGCATACAAGCTGCCAGGGCTTGATGATGATTGGATTGAAAAGTAGGAGAGGTGAGCATGGGTTCCAGCCTGGGTGACTGTCAGCAGAACCTGCCAGAGGTGGGCATCCAGGGCCAGCTGAGGTGGGGTGATGGGGAAGGGACTGATGGAGGCTGGTGCATGCTGCCCCTGCAGAGGGAGGGAGGATGGGGATGGGGTGATAAGTGAGAGTCTGGGGTGGGGGAAAGCGGGGCTCCCTGAGAGGCACTGGGCTTGGCCTGGGAACCCGGAGCTCGGTTTCGAATTCCACCTTAATAGCTAACATGTTGTGTGACCTTGGCCCGGCCACTCCTCTCTCGAGTCTGTGCCATTTTCTTTCTTTCTTTTCCAAATCTCTCTCTTTATTTCTAATAACATGTCTTGTCTTATTTTTTAAATTTTGTATTTTTTTGGCTGTACGATGCGGCCTGTGAGTTCCTAGTTCCCCGACCTGGGATTGAACCCATGCCCCTGGCAATGGAAGCACGGAGTCTTAACCGCTGGACTGCCAGGGAAGTCCCCTGGGGTCTGTGCCATTTTCTGGACCAGCCATCTCTTCCATCTTTCACCCTTGCCAGGCTGGCGTCTAGGAGGAAGCTGAGGGACCCAGGTGGGCCTAATGGCTCAGCCCTGCTGGACCGTCCCTAGCTTACCTTGCCTGGGGACACACCACACTGCTTCCATAGGCTTCTGACTCTTGGGCAGCCTTCCTCCCGAGCTTGCCTGGCAGCTAATAGCACAATGTCTGCCACAGATCGCCTCCCCCACCATCTTTCTTCGTGATGACAGCACGTTATTCTCTCTGAAGCCAGAGGCGGCGCTGACGTGCTCTTTCCTTCTTGTTTGCCGATGAGCCTCAGGATCCTGCTAAGGAAGGCATCGGGTGCCTGCCCTCCTTGTTTCCGCATGGCAGGGAAAAGAACGATGCCAAGGAGAAGGGTTTCGGGTCCTGGCTCTGGCCCAAAGCTGCCTGCAAGATGCCCTGGTAGTCAGACAAGCACCGACAAGCCTGGGGACCTGGGGAATGGCCCCAGCACTGCCTCCGCCTGGCCTGACCATATGGCCTTGGGCAACTCACTGCGTTTCCCTGAGCCTCTGTTCCTCTCTCTGTGAGATGGGATCCTGATTCCCTCCCTGCCAGACTCACATTAGTTTCACTGTGCAGATAAAGGGATTAGCAGGCCCTAATCTACTCGGTAATTTTCATAAGGCTGTTTACTCTTTTCTTTTAACTTTTTATTTTATATTGGAGTATAGTAGATGAACAACATTGTGTTAGTTTCAGGTGTTCAGCAAAGTGATTCAGTTATACATATACGTGTATCTATTCTTTTTCAAATTCTTTTCCCATTTAGGTTGCTACATAATGTTGAGCAGAGTTCCCTGTGCTATACAGTGGGTCCTTGTTAGAAGACTGTTTACTCTTAAGGGACTTTATAGTTTCTGGTTCATCCCTCCTCTACCTAGAATCCCATCCTGGCCCAGGACCCCAGGGTTCACCAGGACAACCAAACATAGACAGAGGCGAAAATGTTCCCATGGTCCTTTGTTGATTGTCTGCCTTCGCTGACTTCATTACGACCTTTTGTTGGGGATGTGATGTGATTTTTCAGATTTATTGAAAGGAATAACTTGGAAAACAATTTATATTGGTTAAAACTCCTTCTTCCCAATTACCCTATTTTCATAGACTCTCACAGTTCAGTCTTTGTAACCATAGCAACCCACATCTTAGGAAAAGAAGAGTGAAAAGAACAGTGAGTATCATCAGGATGGGTATGGGAGCCTGAAAACACAGCCTCATGGGAGACATGGACCCTCTGCAGACCTTTTTGACAATCTCATGAGTGTTGGTCCCCTTGTGACGTCACAACCTTCTCAGGAGCCCCGCGGTGCTCTTGACACCTGGGCACCGAAGACATCAGTCAGACTCATACACATCCTTTTGTAAAATCTTGGCGCTATACACGGGATAAGTACCAAAATCATGTAACATCTACAGATCAAATAGGGGAAAATTGGAAACTCATGTTCTAAGGGAGTAGTCAGTGTATAGTTGGGTATCTCAAGTTCCACACTGCCCTGGGGGATGAGAGCTATCATAGTAGGGAAGGTCAAGTGCAAACTTCTAATATTACTCCCCCCTCCACACACACCAGCCAAGACAGTAAATAACAGGCAATAACAATCCCTGATTGGTGGGGATGGGGGAGAAAAGCACTCTTCTTAAGAATCTAAGGATTCGGGTAGTATGCGTAGTCCCCATCATATTTCTATTCAATTCACTCGGTGGCTCCTGCAGAAACCAGACAGATCACAGAGGACAACTCTCAGCTCTCACAAACTCACCAAGTGGAAGCCGGATGGCAGCCCACATCCCAGTCGTAGTATTTAACTAGAGCAGATTGAAACAGCCTCGGGGCATGGTATACTGACATTGATTTGGCAAATATGTCTGTTGCATCCAGGAAGAAAAGAGGATCAGAAACGGTTTGCATACACGTGGAACGGGCAACAGTATACACTTCAACTCTCCTGTCTGCTTTCATAATACTGTCAAAAAAGATCAGAATGAGCCAGACATGCCACAGAACTTCACTTTGACATATTATCTTGGTGATGTTGTGCCGATAGGGCCAGATGAGCAAGGGGCAGCTGGCACACCGGAGACCTCAGTAAGACGCATGTGCTTCAGAGGGTGACAGAGAAACCTTATGGGTATTCAGGTTCTGCCACATACAGAGACGTTCAGGGATTCAGTTGTCCTGGATCTCCAGGGATCCAGGGGCCAGGGGCATGCCTGGACACCACCTTCAAAGTAAAAGGGAAATTATTTCATCTTGCATCTCCCTCCCCAAACAGGGATGCTCAGCATCTGGCGGGCCTCTCCAGGTTCTTGTGGAGCACTTGGCACATGTAGGATAATACTTTGACACATAGATGGAGTGACATGAGACGCTGCCAGCTTTGAGTGGGGACCAGAGTGCAGAAGGCTCTGTGGCAGGTTCAGGCTGCAGTACAAGGAGCTGCCTGATGAACCAGGTCACTCGACCGACCTGATGCTGCTAGAGGTGTCAGTGGTGGGAAGAGACGCCCTCCGGAGTGTGTGGCATGCTCCAGGGGTAGATCCCAGCAGGACATTGGATTTTAGCCAAAGGCCATGCCATCTACAGTAGAGTCTCATATCTGTTGATAACAACTCCTGTGTGTTACTGGTCTCTGGTCGAGACAGAATGATGGTCAGGAGACACCACGTGACCATCTGGCCAGAACCACCCATCATGAGCTGAGTCAAAACCAGTAAGTCATAAGGCTGGACAAGATAAGCAGGAATCTCGCATGAGAAAGAAGTGGTGGATCATCCAGACCTAGCAGGTGCAGCATCAGAGGGCTGCACAAGCACCATGGTCTGCACCACTGTTGCACCAGTATGCCTGTGCCTATGCCAGTAAGGGGGATGCTGTATGACCAGCTGAGTGCCAGGTTCCACCAGGACAAATAGCTTCCATTTCCCATTGACAGCAAGCCCATGAGAGCAGCATTCAATTTCTCCCACAGGTGAGAGAGCCTGTGTCTCCCAGAAGCCAATCACCTTGCCCTCCAGGTGAGTTTCCAAGGTACAAGGTGAACCACACTCTGTCTTTCTGCTTTACTGATTCCCTGTCTGAAGCCAACATCCTACAAGATGAGCGTGACCTCAAAAGGGAAAACAAGTAAAACTTGAACCTTGAAGAGAACAAGTCCAGCCCTAGGATAGCTGGGCTGGGGCCCTCTGAGGGTGATATTCCAGAAGGAGCCAGGACAGCTGAGGTTTCCAAGCTGGTCATTTGCCTGTTTCCTCTCAGACCCTTTCCTTCTGCTCTGGGCTTCCCAGCCTCCTGCACCAGCTCCTCTGGACATGTTCAGACAATGGGAAGGGAGAGGAAATAAAACCATGCTGACTGAGGAATGATCACATGAACTTAAAAGTGAAGTAAGTCAGAAAGAGAAAGACAAATACCATATGATATCACTTATATGTGGAATCTAAAATATGACAAAAATGAACCTGTCTACAAAGCAGAAACAGACTCACAGACATAGAGAACAGACAGGTGGCTGCCAAGGGGGAGGGGGAGGGGGAGGGGGAGGGATGCAGTGGGAGGCTGAGGTTAGCAGATGTTAGCTATTATATACAGAACGGTTAAACAAGGTCCTACTCTATAGCACAGGAAATTATATTCAGTATCCTATGATAAACCATAATGGAAAAGAATGTTTTAAAAAAGAATGTATAGGGACTTCCCTGGCAGTCCAGTGGCTAAGACTCCATGCTCCCAATGTGGGGAGCCCGGGTTCGATCCCTGCTCAAGGAAATAGATCCCACATGCTGCAACTAAGAGTTCCCATGCAGCAACTAAAGATCCCGCACGCGGAAACAAATGTCCTGCATGCCACAACTAAGACCTGGCACAGCCTAATTAATTAATTAATTAATGTTAAAAAAATAAAATAAGAAAGAATGTATATATATATATATATATATATATATATATATATATATATATATATATATATATATATAACTGAATCACTTTGCTGTACAGCAGAAACTAACACTTTGTAAATCAACACTACTCCAATCCAATCAAGATAAATAACTAAATAGATAGATAAATAAATAAATAATTTTTTCAAAGTGTTTTACCTGGAGGAATGAACATTCAGGGGACATCAGTATTCAAAGGGCTATTGGGTGAGAGTTTGGGGTTGTGTTATGTGGCCCCAGGGCCCATAAAGGAGGGTTCGGGGAGATGGCTTGCAGGTCAAGATGAGGGAGAACTTTCTTATAGAACGGGGGGGAGCAGGCAGTCTGGAGAAGTGGAGACTCCTTATCATGAGGCGTGTGCCAGCTGCAGAAGTGGTTCTACCATCTGCTACAGGATCGCACTCAAGGTGCTTTCTGGTTCTCAAATCCAGCCCATTGCCTGCTTTGATAAACAGACGTTTATCGGAACATGGACACGTCCATTCCCTCACATATCATCTGCGGCTGCTTTCTCACTACCATGGAGAATTAAGTAGCTGTAGCTGTGACAAAACCCCTATGGCCCCCAAAGCTGAAAATATTGACTATTGGTCCCTTTCCAGTAAAAAACTTGCTGCCCCTCCCTGTAACTCATTTTTCTGGAAAGTTGTTGAATCTGCCAGATTCTGGAGGGAAAGTTGAGTAGAGTTGTTGAGTTGGGAGAGAGGATTCCCCTGAAAATGATTGAAATCATTTTTTTTTTTTCCTAACAGAACCTGAGACAGGTGATTACTCTTGTTCCTTTTAATTCAATTCCTTTCCCCATTTTTTCTTATTATACCCTGAGCTAACAGCTCGGTCTCACCGTGGAAGATGTTTGCACAGATATCCCCCTGAGCTAAACTTTCTGTTTCCTAGGGATTAGACACAGATATTATGGTGATTAAAAATATAAAATAAAATGCCTAGGGAAATTGACCTCTAGAGGAAAGGGACAGGCCAAGATCCAGGCAGCTATGGCTGAGAATTATAACTGGACAGAGCAAAGAATTAGTTTGATGACCACCCCCCCCAACCAGGGCTTGAGTGTACATTTAAGGTGTGGACTCATCTAGCCTTCACTAAGCATTGGGCAGAGACGCTTAGCACAAGACTCGGGTTGACTTCTGTTCCCCTAAAGATATCTTGACATCTTAACCCCTCTGCCTGTGTATGTGAATGTGCCCTTATTTGGAAATAGGATCCTGTCAGATATAATCAAGTTAAGATGAGGTCATACTGGATTAGAAGGGGACCCAATTCAATGGCTCATGTCCTCATAAAAGGAACGAAGTTGAACACAGACACACTGAGAGGAGAATGTCATGTGAAGAGACAGAGACGCATGGGGAGGACGGCCATGTGAAGGCAGAGGCACGCATCTGTGTGATGTGTTGACAAGTCAAAGGTGATAGGTATTAACAGCAACCAAGGGGCAAGGAAGGATTCTTCCCTGGAGCCTTCAGAGGGAGCACGGGCTTCCCCACACCTTGACTTTGGACTTCTAGCCTCCAGAACTGTGAGAGAACACATTTCTGCTATTTCAAGACACTTATTTTGTAGTGCAGTCCCAGGAAAATAATACAGTAGGTGATTCATAAATGATTGCTGAGTGATTAGATGAGTGAATGGAGGAATGAATGAGTGAATGAGCAAAAACAAATCCAAAGGGGCTCAGAAGCAGGGCTGTGGGTGAATCTAGAGGTGAACTGAAGAAAGCAGAGACTCGTATCTGAGAAGGAGGCAAATCTCGAGTGCTTTTGTAGAGAGTGATACTAGTGCACCCTTTCTCAGCCACCCATTCATAATCGCAAAGGGAGGTCAGCCCCACGGCAGAGGACGGAGAGAGGTTAGCGTTATACCGGATGGGGCAGGAGCCAGACATGGGCTCTGCAGCGTCAGGCTCTGAGGTCCCCTGGGGAGGGAAGTCCCTGAGTGCCCAGGATAACCACCTCTGTGGGCTGGAACATGGCAATGATTGTTGATGGCCTTGATGTTAGGGCTGAAGGTGAGTGGACAGGGCTTGGGGACAGACAAGACGGGATGATCCACCCTCAAAACAGGTGCTAAGGGCATCCAAAGCAAGTCGGGCACTTGGTGAGTGCCCACCTGGTGGGTGGGTCTTAACAACTGAAGGAAGATCCAGTCCAGGGAAAGCACCAAGCACATAAGCAGGGTCAGGAGATGGGAGAGGGCATGAAGTGAAAATCAGGACTGAGAAAAAGGCTCCAAGACTTGGCCTTGAGTGAAATAGGGTTGATGTGAACACCGGCCATAGAGCAGCAAAGATGTACCAGGTACTGTGGCTGGCAGGCTTTATTGCTCTGAACTCCCTCGCGTCTACAAGGAGAAATCACCTCCCCCAACTCAGAGTTAAAGAAACTGAGGTCCAGCTTCCCAAGGGCATGTGCTTAGGAAATAATAGAGCTGAGAAGTTAAGTTGCTTCGATCTAATTCCAAAGCCCAAGCCAGGCCCGCTATACCTGGTGCTTCTCTCAAGTCAGAGGCTCCCCTAGCCCCGTGGAGATGTCTCTCTCCTGAGCAACAGAAGACTTTCCAGAGAGAGCAGAGGGCATTTCACTACTGCCTGCCTAACAAGCCTTTTAGATAAATATATTTTTCCTAATCTCCATGCACCACCATGAGATTTTAATACCAAAGATGTACTCTATAGTAGTTTATATACTGTATGAATATCTGTGCTTTATCCACAAAAAAAGTAAGATATTTTTTCCCCATTTCATGTTGAGATTTCATGGATTAGATCTTAATCCAACTTTTCTATGTAACGCAAATTGTTCTGGGTGACATTTTTCATCAGAATAGGCTTATTTAATAAAATGGGGAAGCTCTTGCTGACCAGGCTAAAATTTCCCAGGAACCAACTAGGTCACACATGCAGACAGAAGCCACTTCCCTTCCACACCAAGCAATTCTCCAGTTCTCTGGGGACACTGACTGGATGTCCTACAAGTTAACTCAACCCTGACCCTAACTGCTTGGAGTGAGTGCAGACCCTACAGGTTAAGGATTTATTCCCACAAGACTGTCACCCACTTCAGATGCCAGACACAGGTTATCTGTAATTTCTGTCCAACTTGGCTACAAATCAGAGGTTCCCACAAACCGCCCCCCTCCCAAACGTCCAGGTCTGATAATTTGCTGTAACTGCTTACAGAACTTAGGGAAACACGTATGTTTGCAGGTTTATTATAAAGGATATATTAAAAGATACAGATGAACAGCCAGATGAAGAGGTACATAGTGTGAGGTCTGGAAGGGTCCAGAGCACAGGAGCTTCTGTCCTCATGGAGCTGAGATGTACCACTCTCCCAGCATACAGATGTGTTCACCAATCCAGCTCTCTGAATCCCATAGGTTAGGGATTTTTATGGACACTTCATCACATAGGCGTAATCAATTATTAGCTCCATCTCTAGCCCCTCTCCCCTTCCCAGAGGATGGGGGACAGTGCTCAGAGTTCCAAGCTACCAGTCATGGCTTCATCTTTCTGGTGACCAGCTGCCATCCTGAAGCTGTCTGGGAACCCACCCAGAGTCACCCCATTAGAACAAAAACCCTCTTATCACTCAGGAAATCCCAAGGGATTCAGAGCTCTGTGTCAGGAACCAGAGACAGAGACCAAATATATATTCCTTAAATGTCACAAGTAACCTCCCTTTGAAAGACCTAGAAATGATTTCTGCTTACTCAGCTTCTTGATCCTGACTAATTCAAAGGGCCCCAGGTTTCTACCCCCTCTACCTCATGCCTAACCCATCTTTCTGTTTCTCTATGTCTCTGTCTCTCCCTCACGTGTACACACACACACACACACACACACACACACACACACACACACTTTTTTAAAAAACTGAGTTAAGCAGCCCTGGTTTTACATTTTTGCCACCAACAGAACCGAGACTAATTCAGTGCATGAACTGTGTTCTGTAAACCATGAAGCAATTTGCAAATACGCACCGAGCATGGGAGGTGCTCAGTGAATGGCTGAAGAGTACTGAATTGTGCTCATTAGCCCCTGGCTGACATATCTATATGCAGGTAGATGGCAGGACTCAAGTATTCGTGTGTATTTCATCCTCACCATTACAGCTAGCTTGTCTTCCATTACAGCCTGATTTCCTTGCCTCAAGCTTGCATTTGCGCCTGTGGCAAAACCCGAAGAAATTCTGGACAGAAAATTCACTGGGCCTCCTGGCTTTGAGAGGAATCGTGCAGGCTCTTTGCAGAAAGAGGGTGTCTGGAGACAAATGTTCAGGATTTAACAGTAGAAAATCTTTGGACCTGGTCCAAAAAGGAATGAGAGATCCCCAGGAGACTAAAGAAGGAGGGAGAAGTCTTAGGAATTTCCAAGGAGGGAAGAATCTTGGGTCTGCTCCCCCAGAGCTCCCCAGAGAGAGTTGCTACAAAATGTCAAGGGCAGCTGATCACGCTACATCCAGTACTGTCTCCAAATCCAAATCCAGAAGTATCGTATGCAAAGTGAGGGGAAGAGGCTGGACCAAGAGAATCTCCTCTTTAGAGTTTCAAATGCTTCCCTTTGTTACAAAGGTTCTCAGAAGCCTAGAGCTGGAAAGGTGGTCTGGAGGCACAGATTTGAATGACCCCATTTCATACACGAGAAGACTGAGGCTCAGATTTAAGAAGCCAACTCAATGTCGTGGCCAAGGGTTGGCAAAGCTGTGCCTTTGGCTGTGCCCTTTGACAACGGGATCTGTGTTATTAAGTGTCTGAAATTCATCATAAAGGAATCTGTTTAGAATAAACCAAACTTTTCTTTCAAAACCTGGTAAGTGTTAGTCATTGTGCCTTTAGAGAAAATTATTTTGATCAAATTACATTTCTTTCAGTTATACTGTGAGATGGAAGTTATTTGAGGAGAAAGAGGTGCTATGAATAAAGGCCAGCTTGGGTTGGACCGGGGACGGGTGGGAAAGACCGAAGAAAATACAGAATTCTGAAACAGCGTGAAGGGAGCTAGAATGGGAAAAAAGGAAAAAAAAAAAAAAAAGCAAAGCAAAACCAGGATTCCAACCCTCTGAGCCCTCATCCCAGCTTGACCACTGAGCAGCTATGCCTTTCTGGAAAGTCTTCCTCCTTTCCAGGGTCAGCTTCCCACAATGGGCAGTGGTGTTAGGAGATGCCCTGTCTGCCTGCTTGCCTGGGGTTTTATGACATCAAGTGGGTCATGAAAAGCCCCAGGTATTCGCCCCAGGTATAGGCTGGTCCTCTAGGGGTGAAAGGCAGAACAGACGTGTGCAGGCTCAAGCAGGCTATTCTCTCAGTGTCTCTCGCATCTGCTTCAAGCCCAGCTCTGCAGGGAATCAGCATCATGCTAAGCCAGGGCCTTGTAGGGTAAGAAGGTGAGAATCAAGCAACCTGCCCCACTGACATTTTCTGTTCCTTCCCACCGACCGGCCGCAGTACGCAGGCAATCTTAGCCACCCAGGGATCCTCTGATATAGGATTTAGCCCTCTGCCGTATCCTCAGGAGGTAGAAGGGATGCTTAGACAAAACACAGCTCATGATGGAAGGGAAATCCATTTGCAGTAGGACATGATCCAGCTCAGTCTTGACCTTAATAGAGAAACTGAAAGAGCTTGGGAACCAGAAGGGTTTTGCACCCAAGGATGTCTCTTAGATGAAGAGAAGCAATAGCATTGATGGAGCTCTTACTATGGGTCAAACCACATTGCTGCTCCTTGATGTATTTTGTTTCATTTACGCCTCCTAACAAACTTACACAGAGGTAGCACCATTCATAATTTATGGATGAGGAAATCAACACAAAACACATTAATAGATGTAGTGAAGCAAGCCATTGATGAAAAGCAAAGCTGGGACTGGTGCCTAGGACAGCCTGACCCACAAAAGCATGTGCACACATTACAGCAAACGATTTATTATGTGTGCGTTTTGAGGTGGGACGTGTATTCAGTGCTTGGCATGCATTGTCTCATTTTTCTCTTAAAACAGCTCCATCAGACATATGATTATTCCTACTTTATGAGAAAACCAAAGCTCAGAGGCATGAGATAACTCAACCGATGCCACACAGCCAGGTCTTATTTATGCCAGGTTCCAAGGTTTAAATGTCATGGTATACTGTCCTCCTGGGAAGACCCCAGCTTGTCTTTCATGTGAGAAGTAGAGAGAAAGTGTGAGTTCAGGAAGCCATCATTCTCAAGTTCAATATGGTTGTCTTTCTTAGGGAAGAGAAGTGCAGATACTAACCCCAAACTGTGTGCTTCCCACGCTGCCTTCACTGCAGGAGGGGCTGTGAGTGGTACAGCCGTCCTCACATGGCAGGTGATGGAGATCCAAGGTCTCATCTTCCCACTTCCTGCACAAAGGAAGTCATTTTGGGGAGAAAACTTCCAAAATCTGTCCAAAGTCATTTTCCTTGTATTATCTGCTCAACGTATTGTTGGTGTTTTCCTATCAATAATTTCCAGCTTCTTCTTAAATATCCAAGATAATAAAAAAGTTATAAAACTTGCTAGGAGACCCAATGCTCTCAATGACACACCTTTTTGACTCTGCCCCCCTTTTTTTTTGGTCTTTAGTACTCATTAGGCACAGACCATAGGTTGCAGATTTCCAGACACTAGCTGTGATCTCTCTGAAACACATACCTCTAGAAAATGGACCTCAGCTCTGTTCACTAGAAGCTTCTGCAATGATAGAAATGTTCTCTATCTGTGTTGTTCAATACCATAGCCCCAGCCCTCTGCGACTAATATGCACTTGAAATCTGGCTAGTGCAACCAAGGAATGGAATTTTTAACTAAATTTACATAGCCCCGTGTGACTAATGGCCACAGGATTGGGCAACACAGACCTAGATAATTACTAGGAAAATATCAGCCTGATGCCTTATTTATACACTTATTTTTATTGTAAATATGGAAGGACTTCAGTTTGTTTACCCAATGGGTTTAATTCTTGGCCCCAGTATTTTGCACTGTGAGAATTCACAGTTATGTAAACACTCTTTGCACGAAATTAAGTTCAAGAAAGAGGCCATGTACTGGCTTATTAGCATTGCACTGTAAAAACTCCAAGAGTCATAATTAAAAGATTAAACACTCACAGACGCAGTCTCGCAAGCATTCACTGCCTACTTGCTACTCAACAGCGTCAAGGTTGAAAGGCAGAAATGCAGTGATCACATCACCTACGTGGGCTTCACCTGCAGAAATGCACCTGTCCAGCATGAATGGCGCTGGAGCGGGCTCTGCATCTGACAGAGGTGCCGGCTCCTTACCTGTAAGTTTTCTCTGTTTAATCGTTTGCTCCCCTTTCCTCACTTATAACTGTGCCTTTTCTATGGAGTCCTTACCTTGTACAGGAAGCTTGTATAATAGTGAAATGACCTCCCATGAAGCATTGGCATCACAACATCTCTCTCCAAGCTGCATCCTGTCTAACTCCGGAAAAGGAAATTCAATGACCACTCCAATATTTCAAATGCACAGATTCCTCAACCCAATCCAGAGATCTGGGTTAGAACAACCACAGCATGGCCTGGACAGCTGTGTTTTTTCAAAGCTCCCCAGGTGATTCTGAGCTGCAGCCAAACTTGGGAAACACTGACCCGCATAGTCCTCTGTTGACACAGGCTTTTAGCAGCAAGGTCAGCTCTGAAGTCCTGTCCCCCGCCACGGGGCGCCAGATGGGACCAATTGTTATAATCACAACTGCTGACTGACATTCTCCCATGTGCCATGTCCCGTGCTAGGCACTTAATATAAGCTGTCTCCACATAACCCTAGGAGGGAGGGGCTTCTATTCCCAGGAAGAGTCAGAAGCTTAGAGACATTAACACATGTTCGTTCAACCTCTATGCAACAAATAGAGTTACGTACCTGGTCTGTGCCAGGTGCTGGTCCAGGATGTGGAAGCACAGCAGCGAGTAAAAGATATATCTCTGTTCCCAGAGAGCTTACATTCTAATTGGAGGAGACAGACAGTAAGCTATGTCAGATGGCAAAGGCCAGGATGAAAACCCACAGAGCAGGGTGAGGCAGATAGAGAATGATGCAGGGGCTGTCTGAGGCAGAGACTCGGGAATCTGCTCCCATAAAGTCACCTCTCGAGCAGAATCTGGAAGAAATTCAGTGTTTGCCATGAGGATCTAGAGGAAGAGCTGCCAGGTCCTGGGAAAGCACGTGAAAGAGCCCTGTGGCCAGAGAGTCACACAGAGGACAGATGGCGGATCCCGGATTTGATCCAGCTCTTTCCAGCTCCAAAAAGAGCTCTTTCTGTGGTCTTGTGGTCACATCTTTCTGGCTCACTGTGTGAGCAATTTTGTAGCTAAATGACATTGGACAACTAGTTTATCCTTTGTTCTCATCTGCAAAAAATGGAGTTTGGCAAAAATGGGAAAAGTCCATTACATAGCAAGCAGGGATTTATACACACATGGGATGGTGTATACCTCCAACACTGTGAGATGGGCACTGTTATTATCTCCATTTTGCAGATGAGGAAACTGAGGCACACAGAAGCGAACTGGCTCTCGTAAAGCGACCTAGCTACTATGAGGCAGAGGCAGGATTTGAATCCAGATCTGTTGAGCCACATCTAACACAATCATTTATTCCCTTTGGAACCTTCTCTGTTGCTGTCATGTAAGCCCCCAGGTTGGTGTAGTCCAGGGAGAATGCGCTAAGTGTCATGGGCTGTGAGCTACACCCTGGTGGCTGAGTTGGGCTTAAATACCATACGAGGTCCCAACCCTTGTGAAGTGAGAAATTGGCAGAATTCACCTCTTAATGTTGGCTTTCAAAGGAAAAAAGAAAGAGAGGCTTTCACTGAAGCATATGATGGCTGACATATTAGAACATCATAGCTCCAAATTGCAGACTTATTAAAGCCATTAGAATAATTATAATTGAGAATTTACTTAAAAGCTCATAATGCCTTTTTAGACAGCCCTTTGCTTGAGCACCTTCTCCCATCTCTATCATCCTCCCTCCTCCTTCCCAGACACAATCCACCGAGACCCTGACAGGAGACTTCGTTCTCTCTGCATCAGTATCTGCAGAGCCCACAGTCTTATGAGCATCATGGAAAATTCATGCAGAAAAAAGGAAGTGAGCCTCTCCAGGCTGCTTGTTTTGCTTTGGTCGTGTCCTGCATTTCCTTAACTTGTTTGAAGACGGGGAAGCCTGGGTTAAAAGCCCTGTTCATCTGGTGAAATCCTACTGATCTTGCATGACCCAACTGCAATGTCCCACCTAAGAAGACCCTTCTCCAGGCAGGCAATCAGTTTCCCCTCTAGGCCCCTACAGCTTCTATGCATGACTTGACTAGAGTTGTTTCGTATTGCAGTTTAATTTCTGTATTTACATATCAGTCTTGCTTGGGAGGCCATATCTTACCCATAGTTTAATTCTCCCAGTATTTACTGTAGAGCCTGACACACAGAGGAAGCTTAAAAAATAAATTAATAGATGACTAAATGAATGAATAAATGAATGAATTGGCCCATGTGTATACTGCTACCAATGACCCTCTTTGGATATGAGAGCAAACATGCTATAATATCTTAATAGGAAATGCAGATATATCAGAGATAAATCAGAGATTATATGTGGAATCTAAAAAAATGATACAAAGAAACTTATTTACAAAACAGACTCACAGACATAGAAAGCAAATTTATGGTTACCAGAGGGGATAACGAGTGGTGGAAGATAAATTAGGAGATTGGGATTAACATACACACACTACTATATATAAAATAAACAACAAGGACCTACTGTAGAGCACAGGGAACTATACTCAATGTTTTATAATAACCTATAATGGAAAAGAACCTGAAAATGAATAGATAGATAGATAGATAGACAGATGATAGATAGATAGATAATGTATAACTGAATCACTTTGCTGTATACCTGAAGCTAACACAACATTGTAAATTAACTAGACTTCGATTTTAAAAAAGGTTAGAAAAAACAGGTGAAGTCTCACCCTTAGGGAGCTTCTAGTCTATCAAAAAACAAAAGGTTGTAATCTCAGACAGTGATATTTTCTATTAAAAATAAAACACAGGCTAGTATGATAGAGTCAGGGGGGATGGAGAGGCAGCATTAGATTGATTAGGAAGGGTGTGGCAGAATTCACTAGTTGCTTATCCAACTCCCAGAGGTCAAGTGTCCATCTACTGTCAGACAAGCAGGGAACTTCAGAGTCTAAATTTGAATCCAGGCTTCAAGCTCAAGAAGTTAAGCTTGGGGCATTCCTTTTGTCTTTGGTACATTGAGCAGAAGTACAGGGGTAAGTCTGCGTTTCAAATTATTCTATGAGTAAATTAAGAATAAATAAATGCTGCCCCCCACCCAGCTTTCTTTCCATTGTTTGCATATGTGTTTTCTCCTAAGATTACCCAGCCAAAGAAAAGCACCAGCTTCCTGAAAGGTAGTGCTTCTTTAATTTGTGTGTGTAAAAAAAAAAGGCCAAATCATTTGTTCTATTGTGAGCCTTTTTTAATGAAACTTCCACCTTTGTAATGTCTTGGTCTCAAACACAAGATGCCAGGTAGGTCAGCCATGGGAGTTACTCATGAAACCCACACACAAGGAAGCCTGGGGAAGAGGTTTCTTGCCTTCCACAAGCAACGTGGCCCTGAGAAGATGGTTACAGATCCTATTTTTTTGAAAATCATATCCTATTTTCTGTTTTTCTAAAAATATATTTATTTATTTTTGGCTGCATTGGGTCTTCATTGCTGCACGCGGGCTTTTCTCTAGCTGCGGCAAGCAGGGGCTACTCTTCGTTGTGGTGCGTGAGTTTCTCATTGTGGTGGCTTCTCTTGCTGTGGAGCACGGGCTCTAGGCATGCGGGCTTCAGTAGTTGTGGCACGTGGGCTTCAGTAGTTGTGGCACGTGGGCTTCAGTAGTTGTGGCTCATGGGCTGTAGAGCACAGGCTCAGTAGTTGTGGCACACGGGCTTAGTTGCTCTGCGGCATGTGGGATCTTCCCAGACCAGGGCTCGAACCCATGTCCCCTGCACTGGCAGGTGGATTCTTAACCACTGCACCACCAGGGAAGTCCCTTATATCCATTTTCAAAGTACTGAGGGTTCTTGACTTTTTACACGACTCCAAAATAGCTTTGTCCCTTTCTCTTTGGCACCGTACCTGGCAAAAATAATGACAGGTACTCCTTCGCTCTCCCATCTTTTGTGGAGTGAAAGGTCCTTTCGAAAGATGAACAGTTGAACTGTGCTATAAATTTAGAGCTTTATATAAAAGTGAACCTCAGCTAAATGGAGGACTTTAATCATTCATTTGTTCATTCATTCATGCAAGAAATTTGCTATGTATCAGGCACTGTGAAAAGCTTTAAAGGTAATATATGGATTCTGTAAATAAGTAAGTGTACGTGGATTTCTGTGCATCATATAAAATGGTAGGAGAACAATGATTAAGAATCATAGGATTCAAATTATGACAGTTTCTTTTTTTTTGGTGGAACTTGACAAGCTGATTGCAAAATGTAAATGAAAAAACAAAGAAACAGAAATAGCCAAGACGTTCCAGAAGAAGAATTGGTGACATAACTTACCTTACCAGATGTCTAGACTTGCTCTAAGACATCTGGTAAGGTAAGTCACCAATTCATTCCAAGCTCTAGGAATGAAGACAGTGTGGTGTGGATACAGGGATGGACACTGGCTCCAAATGGAGAGCACAGGGACAGAACCTCCTTCTATGAAAACCTTATAGTTCCTCAGTAGGGAAAAGGTAGATAGATGTTCAATGAATGATATGAGATCGTATAGAAAAACGATTTAACTAGGACCCCTTTGTCACATTATACACAAAAATCAACTCCAGGAAACTTGGAGACTTTAAGGTTAAAGGTAAAACTGTAGAAGCTTTAGAAGATGACATAGAAGAAGGGCTTTATGGCCTCCAGCTAGGAAAAGATTTATTAAACAAGGCACAGCAGCCACATACAATAAAGGAAAAAAACCCGACAAAATTATCTACATTAAAATTAAGAGCTTCAATTTATCAAAAGAAACTATATAGAGTATAAAGGTAAGACAGAATTAGGAAGACTTGTTTGCACACAGAAAATTGACAATGAATTACGTTTCAGAATATGCAATAAACTATAAATCAGTAAGAACCAACAACTCAGTAGAATAATGGGCAAAACAGATTCTATTCAACAGAAAAGGGAAAATGAATGAACCATCAACATACAGAAAGACACCCAACCTCTCTAGTCATCAGGAAAACATAAAATTAAACCACAATGAGATATCATTTCACGTATGCCAAATTAGCAAAAATTAAATTCTGACAATCAAATGATGCCGGGAAGTGGGACAATCATTCCTCCCAACCAATGCGGGATGGGAGTGTAATCTGATAAAACCACTGCAGATAGCAATTTGGCATCATGGAAAAGAGTTGAAGATATGCACAAGTCTGCCCTAGCAATTCTGCTTTGGGGTAGATACCCTGAGGTATCTTGCAATTGCTCCAAGAAACCTGTACAGAGTTGGCCACATCAACACAATTTTTAATAGCAAAAACCGGAAGTAACAGACATACCCATCACCAGCAGTAATGGATTTTTTAAAAAGTGTGTTGCATTCAGCTAAAGGCAAAGTACATAGCAGTGAAAATGAACAGACTACTGAAAAGGACAAAAGAATAGATCAATCTCTCAAATGTCATTTTGCAGGGAAAAGGCAACTCACGTAGAATATGCAGTATGATTCCATCGATACACAGTTCAACATCAGGTACAACTAGATAATACGTTATTCAGGGAAACAAATGAGCATGATAAAATTATGAAGACAATAAATAGAAAGACAAATACAAAATTCCCAGGGGGAGTCCAGTCTGAAAGGGGAGCGAGGGAAGAAATCTGGGGAGGGACACACAGATCGCAGAGATGATAACATTGCCTATGAGTGGGGACACACGGCTGTTTATTTTACTGTGGTTCTTTGCATCTGACATGCGGCTTATGACTAGTCGGTTTCTTCCCTCTCATCTAGTACTTGATATCATCATTAAACAATGAATCATTTAGTTCTATCTGCGTGAAAGAAGTCAAGTCAAAGGGAAAGGTTGACGGAAGAGATGGCTGTGTTCCTTATTGACCTAGATCTTAAAGGTTGAGTTTGCTTCAGGAAGTAGGAAAAAGGGAAAAGTAAAATATGCTTCCGGCAGATGAAATGGAGACAAGAAAGTGCAAGTGGGGATGACAAGTTGGTGAAGGTTAAGACTGGTGGGTAGAGAATGAAATTTGCATGGCAGGGGACGTGGGGTTCTCTGAGGTCCCTGCAAACCTGACCAGGGTATTCAGAGATCAGTGAGGCGTCATGAAAGAATTCTGTGTTGTAGTAACATGGACATAATCTAAAATGTACCATTATAACCATTTTTAAGTGTACAGTTCAGCGACACTAAGCACATTCACATTGTTGTGTGGTCACCACCACTGTCTCTAGAACTTTTTCATCGCCCTAAGCCATTAAAGAATTTCTATAAGGTAAGTGATATGGTTGGATTTGCATTTTATGGAAAAAAAAAGACCCCAAATCCAGGGAGTGTCTAAAGGCAGGGAGATTATTTTAGGAGGTCCAAGGCGGTCCAGGTGAAGGAGTGTCAGAGGAATGGAGGAAGTGAGGGAGATAGTGCAAGAAAGGCCACAGATGTCCAGGGTGGTTGGTCCTAGGAAAGTGTGCACAGAAGTCCATGATTAATTGTATGGGAGAGAACATGGAGTCCAGGGTAAACCCAGGTTTCCAGGTTGAATATATACTGGGGTCATTTATGAGACCAAGGTTATAAGAGAAAAAAAACAGCTTGGTTAGTTTTTTTCCTGCGTTTTAAATCAGCTGTGATCTGTGCTTTTCACCCACACACCACATAAGGTAACCCACGTCCCTTATCTTGTGGAGACTCTTATATCCAAAGCCTTGAAGACTGTCAAAGCCTATTTCATGAAAACAAAGTGTGTGAAGGGAAGGATGGATCCCCTGTAATCTTGCTTAGTTTTGCTAGAGGGGAAAAATGAATGAGTGTGTGGTGGAGACCCAATTCTAAGAGTGAATATGAGGCTCTCCAGGTGGATGAGAAGACAGCCAGACCCCAGGTGGTACCCACAGCCCAGGGACTTGGTATCTGCTTCCCTAGCTATGGATAGCTCCCTATGACCTGGGTCCTATTCTGACCCTCAGAGTCTTCCTCAAAATCAAATGGAGCTCCCCGGGGAGACCCCACTGCCTGGAGGGGCATGGCAGACACCCCCAGCATCAGCAGCACCCAACCAGCATGGAGCCTGGGCCCTGAGAGACGAAGTGACCCTCCCGAGGCCACACAGGAGTAAAGGACAGAGTGGGCACTTGAGCCCAGCCAGTTGGAAACACCTTCTAGGAAACAGCAGAGAAGACACCCTGGGATCTGGAATAAGACTATAGACCAGGGGTCAGTAAAACACAGCCCAGGAACCAAATCCAACAGGCTGTCTGTTTTTGTACAGCCTATGAGCTAAGAATGGTTTTTACATTTTTAAATGGCTGGAGAGAAGAAAAACATCAAAAGAAGGAAAATATGTGTGATACATGAAATGGAGTGAAATTCACTTTTCAATGACCATAAGTAAAATTTTAGTGGAACACAGTCATGTCCATTCATTCCTGCACTGTTTATGGTTGCTTTTGTGCTATGATGGCAAAGGTAAGCAGTTGCAACAGAAAGCCTACAGCCTACAAAGGTTGCAGTATTTACTCTACAGAGAATGTTTGCCAACCTCTGGTACAGACCTGGAGGACTCAGTGCTCCTGATTCAGGCAGAAGAGAACTCGGTGTCAGTGATGGAGCATTAGCCTCACCCCTCTCACCTGCCCGGGAACAGTCAGGGAAGTCTGACACCCCAAATTCAGCTCCTCTCCCCTTCCAGGCCACTACACTCAAGCCCCCTCCCGAAGTTCGAACAAAAGTCCAGCTCAGAATGAATCTAGCATCCACATCCATGGAGCTGACCCCCGAATCCACCTACGACCAGAACGAAACATCCTGTTTGTTCATTCCTTCAACAAGCCTTTGCTGAATCCATATTATGTGTTAGTTGGGAAGGATGCAATAATAATCAACAAGGAATAAGACAGGAACAGTCTCTGTCCTCATGGTGTGAAGAGTCCAATGCATGAGAAGTATCACCAAATAAGACCCCAAGTAAATGTGCATCTGTAGCTTTGGCAAGGATGCTGAAGAAAAGCTACACAGAGAGATGAGGACCCAGGGTCCATGAGAGTCCAAGCTGAGGGTCTGAAGGATGAGTGTGTGTTACCTCCCCAAAGGGAAGAGAACAGTGGGCAAAGGGAACAGCATTTGCAAAGACCCTGAAGAGCACAGAGCATTTAAGAAGGACAGTGTGGATGGAGCTGGGCAAGGGGACAGTGGCAGGGCTGGGGGTGGGGGTGGGGGAGGGGGAGGGGTGGTCCCTGCTAGCTGGTCAGCCTCCCAGCCCTGGCCCCTCTTCCCACATCCCTTCCACATCCCCACATCCCCACATGCCTTTAGAACAGGGGAGTTCCAACTTGAGCAGAGGAGGTGGATGAATTACCATTCATCTATGCTATGGTTATATTATCCAACCATAAACGTTCAATTAAGGAGATTAATTGCATGTAAATTTCCTGAGCGGTAATTTAGTGTGCCTGGAAAAAAGATCATAAGTGGTTTGGACAGCAGAGTCACACCTATGTCAAGCAGGTATGTGTGAGTGAGATTGATTTGAGTAAAGCATTTAGTACAGTGCCTGGGACAATGTAAGGGCTCAGTATATGCTACTTATTCCTATTACTGTCATCATCCTATCACCATCAGTTTTATTTCATGGACCAAAAATAGAATCATGACTCTAAGAGAAACATTCACATGGGGATACATCTTTTCTTCGCTTTTCACATCTTCACAAATAGTATTGACACATCATCCTTTCTCTTTCCATGTAAAATCCGAAATTCTTGAGATGACTTGAAAACGATGGGACCACACAGGCACTGCTCACCACTCATTGCTCCATGCCAGGAGGAGAAGCCACAGGAAAAGCACAATCGTGAGTCACAGGCAAGCAAGAGAATTTGCGGCAGCCTCAAGTCTCCTAAACTGCCCCACCCCCATTCCCTGGAAACTCTACATTTAGACGTCGGATGGGGAGGATCTGTTATCTGCATGGGCTCGGAAAGTGCTGAGTCAGCCCAAAGCTGTAATGTGAGTAATGACCCTGCGGTTGATCAGTGCTGATCCACAGTTTGGATCAAAGAATAAAGCCCAGTGCTTTCAGTCCTGCGGAGGCCTCCACTCTGAATGCCCTCACGTGAACCCTCGTCCCTTCCCCTCTGGGTCCCAGACCTCTCAGTGCAGCACTGGGCTGGCAGCATGTCCGGGAGGACCTGTGCTGCCACCTGTGCCCGGCCCTGTTGGGTTATAGGAAGTAAGGTTCCTGGTCCTGGCCTCTGTGCCTGGACCAGGGAGTTTCTGGATACTCCATCCTAGTCAGACTGAGCCCCCAGTTCAAGTCCAGAAGAACTGTGATGAAAATACCAGGGCTTCAGGACCAGATGGCCGGGGCCAAATCCAGCTCTGGCTCTCTCCAGTTGTGTGATTGTGAACAGGGGATTAACCTCTCTTTGCCTCATTTTCCTTACCTGTTTAATGGGAATATAGCTAATCCACTTTGAGGATTACATATGAACATGGCAAGCACTTAGAATGCTGCCCAGCACACAGTCAATACTCAACCAATGTTAGGTCTGCTGACTGCCAGGCAGGTCGCATGGGTCTAAGACCAGTACAGCCGCATACGGCCCAGCACTTAGTAGAGCCCTGGCTTCGTTTCATGCTCTACCGTCGCTATACTGAAACTGAATAATTTTTGAAAAAGCTGACTTCACGTTTTCACTTTGCGCTGGGTCCCACAAATTATGCAGCTGATCCGTGACCACCATTTACCGAGTCCCCGCTGTCCCAGGAACAACCTGGGGCCTTTGCAGACACCAACTCCGCAGAGGTCCCTTTGATCTTACAAGCCTGGCACTCTCCAGGTTATGGAGGAGGAAGCTGAGCTCCTAACCAGCTCCACCTAAGAGCTCTCATTCTGCAGAGATGAAGTGCAGCCTCTCTCAGGGGCCCACAAAGTGCCCGCCAGAGCCCAGTCCCCCACTCCAATCCTTCTCAGCAATAACTCAGGCTGCTTTGGCCTTGGTATGCCTGACTGGAAGCTTGAGGCCGGTCACAAGAGGCCTAGGGTAGCTGAGATAGGTTTGTTAGAGTCATCTGCATCAGAAAAAAAAATTTAACCGAAATGCCTGCATTAAATTGTAAAATGATTGGTACCGTAGGCCAAGTGGTAACTTGCTGACAGATTCTGTTATGTGTTATTTTGAGCCAGTATAAAATGCATGTGCACACACATTATGTGAATTAGCTGCTGACCCTTGGGGGATTTTCCTAAAATGCCCAGTACGTGGTTTCCCCTAAGGCATTGGCAGATCTGGCACCTCCCATGGCGGGGGAGCTGAGGGGCAGCTGCCCCTTTAGGTGGGTTGTGTGTCTGCAGCTGGCCAGGCTTCCTCCACCCCCCAGGGCTGGGCTCCATGCCCGTTCCTCGCTCACGGTCTCTTGGGCCCCAGTTACCATCGGCTTCCTGGGCCCTCCAGGCTTTGCGCTTGTGACTTCTGATTTCAACTCTGAGTTGCAGAGAGAGCACTGGGCCTGGAGCCACAGGAGCCAGCGGGATCTCCCAGCCCTGCCACTGCACCGAGGGGCCACGCCGAGGAGAGACCACGGGGCTCCAAGTCAGGCAGGCACACTTGACTCCCTGTGTCCCACTTACTCAGCAAGGTGATATGGGGCACATCACCCCCTTCTGTTTCTTCACTGGTAACTCACTCGGGTGACAGGGCTGTCCCCACTTTATGTGCCGCCATGCTCTGCCTGGCCCCTTGCATCCTTGGTCTCCATCCTCCCCATATCTCTGCGAGGTACCATGTCCCTGTACTATGGATGTGGAGACCAAGAGACCTCTTAGGAAAGGAACCAACAACGGATGCTAAGTTAGGATCCAGACACCTCCAGGCCTGCGTGGAGACCTGTGATTTTGTGCGTTTGGGGGACGGGGGGAGAAGATGCAGCATGGGGCCACGGCGCATTGCAGGGAGGGCTTTCAGAAGGGCTCCGATGCACGGGACTCAGCCCTGGGCCTGGCGGGGAGCGAGAGGTGCATATCAACTCAATTTACTCTGCCCCCGTCAGGCTGGGGAGAAAAGGAAGAGCCGCCTGCTGACCTCCCAGCGACCAAGCAACTCTTCTGTGGGGTCTCTCCAAGGTCAGGGGTGACTGAGACGGGGACTGTGCTGGTCTCCCTCCAACCCCTGTGGGCCTGAGGGGAGGTGGGGTGTCTGGGGGCCGAACAGAAGCCAGGAGGCCAGCGGTGGCAGGGACACCTCAAAGGTTCACTAGGTGATGGCCTAGAATTCAGAGAGAAAGCCCAGGAGCCCAGCTGACCCCTCAGGGCGTCTGAGGCACACCTGGGACTCCCCATCACATTCTTTTCATATGTGCATATATATATGTATGTGCATGTGTATGTGTATGCATGTGCATATGTGTGTAGGGGGTGTATGTTTTATGCATGTATATGTGTATGTGCATGTGTATATGTAGTATAGGTGCATGTGTGTATAGGTATATATGTACATATTTATATAAGATATATACCCATGTGTTTATATGTATTTATAGAAATGTGCCTATAAGTGTGTGTGTATGGGCATATACATGTATATACACTTATGCATTATATATGTAGATTATATATATATATGTATATATATAAAATACACCTTGAGCCTTAGGATACAATTATACAATAAATGAAAATAAAAAGCTTGTGTAATAAATGGGTGAAGGTGGTCAAAAGACACCAATTTCCGGTGATAAATAAATAAGCAAGTCCTGGGGATGAAATGTGCAGCATGGTGACTCCAGTTGATGATGTCGTATTGCGTGTTTGCAAGTTGCTAAAAGAGTAGATCTTAAAAGTTCTCACTACGAGGAAAACTCTGTAACTATGCATGATGGATGTCAGCTAGACTGATCGTGGTATTCATTTCATAATATATACACATATCAAATCATGGTGTCGTACACCTAAAACTAATAACATGTCATATGTCAATTATATCTCCATTTCTGAAATAAATAACTAAGTTTTTCAGAAGGTTTTGTATGTCTTACCACTTAGGGAGGTGTTCAAGGTAGGGGTAGAAATCTTGAAAGTGGGCCTTATGCCCTGCTCTCCAGGGATCGAACTGTCCAGCAGATAGAATCAGAAATGTATGTAAGACGCCACTTTACACAACAGTTGAGGCCCAGACAGAAAGGAACTATACACGCATATTCTCCTGTCTTATTTTCTATTTCTAGGTAATTACCTGTTATGGCTGGAGTCGTTTTGCTGGAAGAGAAGAAGGATGATTCATTTCTACCTAAACTCTAGCAGTGGGTAGTGCCATGTTACCGGCGGGGAGACTTGGGATGACCAGAGTGAGCTGTGCCTGCAGCAGAGCCTTAGGAAAAGCATGGGCAGCCTTGGACTAGAGCCCCAGCTCTCCCACTCCAAATCCTTTTTTTTTTTTTTAATCTGGCACTTTGCACATTGTATGTATTTTCTCAATAATATATTGAGGGCTTCCCTAGTGGCGCAGTGGTTGGGAGTCCGCCTGCCGATGCAGGGGACATGGGTTCGTGCCCCGGTCCGGGAAGGTCCCACATGCCACGGAGCGGCTAGGCCCGTGAGCCATGGCCGCTGAGCCTGCGCGTCCGGAGCCTGTGCTCCGCAACCGGAGAGGCCACAACAGTGAGAGGCCCACGTACCGCAAAAAAAAAAAAAAAAAAAAAAAAAATAATATATTGATTACAAAAATGTGATAGCAATGAGAAAAATTTAAAAGTACTCTAAATCAAAGACTTGGTTAAGTTCTTTAACAGGGTCAAGTGTAGAATAAGATACATGACACACAACGTATTTAGCCAAGTGTATGTACTGCAATCCACTTTATATCCACGGATGGGACACTTTGAGGGATTAGATAGGCAAATGCCTCTGTTTTACTCCCTGACCTCACATCAAGGAATCTCCATTCACTGTTAAACTGAGGAATCAGAACTCTGCTGACATGAACAAAAGAATTGTTACTTTAACTAGATTGTTTTCATAGAATTCATTCTCAGATTAACTTTTATATTTCCTCCCAATCTAGTTCAGGAGAAGTAGCCAATTCCCTTCTTGAATATTCCCTAAACTTCATTTTTCCCCCTTGAATTGAACTGTTTCAGATTACACATGGATTTGAAGAAAACCAGTGAAGTTCCATTTCTTCTACAGGTAAATACATTTCTCTGTATGTATGTATATGTTACATATTTTACTAGATTCTTTTTTTAAGGTTTCAGTGAGGCCTGTTTATTTTCTTACTTTAAAACTTCTTTTTACCTCTCTCCGGAAGCTTTCTGTGAAACAAATTTGAAACAGGCAGCCAATGAAATTGTTTGTAGGACTTTGCGGTCACTTCCTTAAGGCTCATGAAAAAAACAAAATCGCTGAAACAAGGGCAGGAACCCAAACGAGCTCTGAGCTTGGGGACTGGTGTTTGCAGCTCTAACCTCCGCTTTAGCCCCTGGGTCACTTTATTCCCCTCCTGGAAACTGTCTTCGGGTGCACACAGAAGAGAGGATGAGGAAGGAGGGCAATTTACCCTCTCAGCAACACAAGTCCTTGAAGGCCTCCAGCGGCTTCTGGAGGGCATCTGGATGCTGAGAACCCCTTGGCCTCCCCCCCCACTACAGCTCTCTGATGCTGATCAGGAGATATAAAGAATCTTTGAGGACCAAGTTCTCCAGGAGCCCCCAGGGAGCCCTCCCCCCAGAGTTCCAGCAACCATCTGCTGGCACTTGGGCAGCCACCCCAGAGGGAGTTTTCCAATGCCAGGAGGGCATTCCTGCCAGCAGCCTTTAATTAAGAGTGCCGTGATTACAGTCCCTCAGAGCCAAGGTGGCATTCCTCTTTTACTAAACTTTGCCCATTTAAGCACAATAGCTATTTTAGGGGCAAAAAGAGACAGAAGCTTTGTAAACCTTTCCCAACTAGAGAAAGACAGCTGTGAAGGGTCCCTCCCTCTTTGTCATCCTCAACCCTTGAAAACAATCCCTCTTCTTTCTTTTCCCTCTGCACCACAGACCCACAGCCAGCCAGGTGAGCTCCAAATAAACCCCAGGTCTTTACTGAAATTGGGGCTTTCCTGAGGGGAGATCCCTACATCACCCGAGGCCCCTCTTTAGAAATGCAGACTCCTGGGCTCTGCAGCCTTACGGCGTTAGAATCATCACAAGCAGGACTGAGAACCTGTGTTTTTAACATGCCCCAGGTCACACTGATGGACACTGAGGTTTGAGACCTGCTGCCCTACTACGCACTAAGACCCTGAGAGGAACACAAAGAAAAAGAGCCACCCTGTGATGATTTATACATTTCTGGGACACGTCCATGGAAGAGAGGAGGAGGGAGAAGTCTGAGCATCTCATATGCACGAGGCTAGATCTTTTGCAAGCATGACGCTTTATCATCCTTGCAACAGCTCTGAATGAGTAAGGTCCACTCTTTCCCATTTTGCAGGTGGGACAACTTGAGGCTCAGAAAGGTTAAGTCATCTACTCAAGGTCACACAGATGACAAGGGGCAGAGCTGGGATTTGAATCCAGGTCAGCCTGAAACCAACTGATTTGGGCCTCCGGGATGACTCCCAAATCCCAGGCACTAGCAGCTTTATCAGTTGACAAGCTGGATGGTGCAGGAGGAGGGGCGAGGCAGAGACCTGAGAGACAGTGCGATCCCTTTTATTCATGCTGAGACGTCCAGGAGGCGGGAGTGGTGGTCTGCAGAGAGAGTTGTGTAACTCCAGAGTGCTGTGCAAAGGGAAGAGCTGTCATTGCCTCTTACCATGTGTTAGAAGATCACTGAATTCTCGCATCTATTAATAGAGTCTGGCAAGTGGTGAGGAGGTGGCCAGGATCCCCTGGTAATTTAGCAACAGCTGCAGGATCAACATTCTGGCACAGCAGGCCACATGGAACCATCCCAAGCCAACATTTGGGAGTACCACATGGTGTTTATCGTAAATTAAAGGTGTGAGGCTGCTTCAGACAACGAGCGCTCTGACGCCTCCCCTGTGCACCGTGCTGTCCTTGAACCCGCACCTGGTGGCACCGATGAGCCTGGACAGAAAGCAAAAGTACACATACACCCACCTCTCTCCCCTTCTTCCCTCGCTTTCTCCCTTCTTTTCTTCTCTTCCTGTCTCCTTAGCTCAGACTTGCCCAGGGCACCTACTCTGTGCTGCACGCTGTGTAGAGCTGAGGGTACCAGGTCAATGGCACAGGCAGGAAGGAGGCGCTGGCTCAGTGTCTGCTGAGAGGCAGAACTGCAGCTGGATACGTGCACAACTTCATAAACTCAGTTACCTCTCAGTGTTTCAGTCACAGCTGAAAATACATGGGAACTGTTCCCAGCAAGAAAGCCAGTCTCTCCTGGAAGGTGACCAGCTGCAGAAAGTGATGGGAAACGTGGGGGAGGGATTAGGGGTTAGGGATGTATGTGTGGGGGGGACGTCCTTTTGTGTGTGGAAGGACCTGGAACTTCTTGATGCTGCCTTCCTTTCTTTTTTTCTTTTCTGCTGTAAATTCTTGGGGACATTCATTACAAAGTTAGTCCAGTTATTGATGATAAACATTTATTGCCTACCATGTGCCTGGCATTGATGTAAGTGATCTCATCAAATTCTCATTTTTTAAAATAAACAGAGATAGATGTCCTTATTCTCATTTTGATAAACGAGAAAATCAAGGCCCCAAAATGTTGCATTTCTTGCCTAAAGATGTTCAGATAAGGTGATAAGAACAGAAGTAGAGTCCCAGATGTAGAAAACAAACTTATAATTACCAGGGGATAAGGCAGTGGGGAGAGGGAATAAATCGGAGATTGGGATTGACATATACACACTACTATATATAAAATAGGTAACTAATAAGGATCTAACTGTATAGCACAGAGAACTCTACTCAAATATTCTGTAATGGCCTATATGGGAAAAGAATCTAAAAAAGAGTGGAGATTATATATATATATATATATATATATATATATATATATATATATAACTGATTCACTGTGCTGTACACCTGAAACTAACACAACATTGTAAATCAACTACACTCCAATAAAAAAAAACAAAAGATGATAAGAAAAGTCAGGAATCCTTGAACAAGTACTTACCAGGCACCCACTGTGTGGCCAACACATGGATTCAAACCCAGGAACTCATGTCATTTCTGTTCTACAAAACTAGGTACTACGTGAATCTGACAATGTCCCTCCCCAGTTTAAAGGGTATCCATTATCCATAAAATCCAGTTATCTTAACAGAATTCACCGCCGCCTATGATCTAGCCCCTATCTCTCATGTCTATCGCCTGCCGTGCCCAGACTGTATCTAAAACCACATACCCACATAATGTAAGAGTTCTATTAGGGAACAGTTTAAGGACTGCAAACCTTTGGGCACCATTTAGTACCTTTCTCATCTCTACTTGCTTTTTATTTAGACATGTGACATGCCTTGCAACACATTAGACATTGGGAAGGAATAAAAATGAATCATATGCAATGTTAAAATAGACCAGTGGAGGATGACCTCTTTGCTGAATCCACTGTAGAGTTAGAGACAGATTGAACACCCCTCTGCCTTAAGGTCCTGTGGTTGTCAAATGCCTCCGCCTTATAGCTAAAGTGCCCCAGGGGTGGTGTCCCCAGCCAACACTAATAGCCTTAAAGTAAACATTTTATCCTTATCTGCTTTGGGCTAATCTCAGGAAAGGCCCCAGATCACCTTTTCAATCATCTACAGCCGCTCTCAATAGCTCTTCCCTTTCAAGTTCAGGAACAAATACTGAAGAGCTTTATGAGTGTCCCTGTAACTATTCTATGACTTTAATTTTCAAGGCAGGATTTTTGTTCCTTAGCTGAGAAATCTTTTTAGAAATAATGTCAAATTAATCTGCATTTATTGATTTTGGACCTTTTAAAATATACACATGTTTGTAAAAGTTTTAATTCAGCATCTGCTGGAGAGGAACCTAAGGGAGAGAACGTACTAATGCATGGAGAGAATACAAGTTGGAATGGGACAAATCTGGATTCGAGTCCTGGATATATCATGTCCTAGCTGTGTGGCCTTGGGCAAGTTGCCCAACCTCTCTGAGCCTTGGTTTATTCACATAGTAAGCAAGAATCATCATATCTACCCCTGAAGTATGGTTTGCAGATAAAAGGAGCCTAAGAGCCAATGATGTAAGTCCCAGTCCAAGTCCAAAGGCCCAAGAACCAGGAGTGCCAATGTTCAAGGGCAATAGAAAATGGCTGTCCCAGCTCAAACAGAGAGCAAATTCACCCTTCCTCCACATTTTTGTTCTATTCAGGCCCCCAACAGGTCGATGTCCACCCACATTGGGGAGGGCCATCTGCTTTACCCTACCTACCAATTCAAGAGTTAATCTCTTCCAGAAACATCCTCATAAACACACCCAGAATAATGTTTTACCAGTTCTCTGGGCATCCCTCAGCCCAGTCAAGTAACATAAAATTAACCACCGCACTCAGACTGAACCCAGATCTCTTTGCCTCTAAGACCCCTTCGCCTGGTGCGCTCTACGCAGTACAAAGAGACATTTCTGTGAAACTATTGGGCACCAGAGCTGCCTGTGCTGTAATAGGGAAGCCCAGCCTTGACAGTGTCCAGCAGAGATTAGACCATCCTCTGATCTGTCCTGCTGGCTCTGGGATGCCTACACTTGGTTGAGGAGCTTCTCGGACCCCTTGTGAGCCAGAAATTCTATAAGATGTGATCTGTCCCTCTGGGTTGCTACCCAAAGAGGGTTAAGAGATGGACTGTGGAGAAAGTTACTTTAATCTGGTGAGAAGTCAGCAAGTAAAGCAGGCCTGTTGGCAGAAGACCCTACCGCAGTTGGAAGACAAAACCAGCTCATTCAAAATGGCCCATGGCGATTCGATCCTTATTAAAGCAGAATGTAAACTCGTAACGTGGACATTGCTGCTGTTCATAAAGCATCCTATAAAGATGATTGCCGGGCACTTTTGCTGTCCCTCTGAAATACAGGAGCCATTAAGCTGCCTCAATAACCCTGGGAATATTAAGGAGGACTTACTGGGAACAAATAGAGCTTCAGACCTCAGTGGGGATGACTCATGGATTTCCTTCTTTCTCTTACTTAACGCCAGCCATTTAACCTCAAGGAAAAGGGAAAACGCTTACAGTGACAAAAAAGAAATTAACCCCTACTGCCCTCAACTTGCTCCACAGTAGCCAGAGGCTCTTCCCAGGAGGGCCAGCCATGCCCAGTGACTCAACAGTCCCGGCCAAAGGCAGGCAGGATCCTGGCACTTCCTCGCCCTCAGCCTCAGCAGCAGAAGAAGTGGGTCTGTGGCACAAACAGCAGCTTCCTCCTCCCAGCCCAAGCTGAGTTCCCAGTTGACACGATCAGGATTCTATCTAAATCCCTAATTGGGATCTAGATCACCTATTGGGAAGGATGCTCTGGCCAGACATCAAGCCCCTTGCCCACACGACTCTTCCCTTGCCGTGGTCACCCTCCTGTCATCCACACACTGCAACTCGCACACACCGTTCTTTGTCCGGCTCTCTGGACCCTAACAGAGGGGCCCAGATCCTTTCTCCCATATGGTGGCCCTTCAGGACTTGAACACAGGGATGAACATGTTGCTTGAACATGGTAGCCTCCAGACCTATTAGGCTGGCCTCTTTGGAATAAGCTCCCACTTGTCAGCATCCCTCTGGGCAGTGCCTGGGTCCTCTGGCTGAGGACTGAGTGGAGCCTACCCTGGGTACCACTTATACCTCCCATGAGGCCACCCATGGGGCAGGAGGGTTTTGGCAGGTGTTTCACAAGGTGGCTTTTTGTCAATCAGCTCAAGCCCCAGATCTTTCAACACAGGACAGAGCATAATGAGGCCATTATGGTGGCCTTAGTCCTGATGAGAACAAGGAGACTGAGCTTATGAAATCAGGCAAGTCAAGCACAAAACAAATTCACCTCTGGGGGAGGAGGTCCTAAAATTTAGCAATTGAGAATCTCTGTTGTTTACAGAGGAAATATGCCAAAGTCTTGGGAAGGAGGGAAAACAGGTTGTTCTGGCCAGCCCTTGCCTCTGAGATAGAAACAGCCATCAGCTACCTTACCTGCCCCGGCCCAACTCAGAGCCCCGGCATACGGATCACCTACGTCTTAGAAATGGACAGACACTAAAATAGCTTAAGATATAGCAAGCCACTCCCACCCACCCCACATGTCCCCAACTCCAATTATCTCTACACAGACACACACAGACACACAGACACAGACACACACACACACACACACTACAACTAAAAGCAATAAGCCCTGGGAATTCAATTTGACAATCAAAAAGAACAAAGTACTGAGACATGCTCCAACATAGATAAACCTCAAAGACATGATGCTCAGTGAAAGAAGCCAAACACAGAAGACCACATATTGCATGATTCCATTGATATGAAATGTCCAGAGAAGGAAAATCTACAGAGACAGAAAGTCACTTAGGTGGAGGGAGGAATGAAGCAACCGATAAGGGACGTGATGTTTCTTCTCTGGGCGATGAAAATGTTCCAAAATTATATTGGGGTGATGATGGCGCAATTCTGTAAATATACTTTTGAAAAATCATTTAACTGTACACTTAAAATGGATGAATTTCATGCCATGCAATTTAACACTTCAAGAAAAGTGTTTTTAACCTACTAGAGAATGGACTTAAGGATATGGGGGGGGGGAAGGGTAAGCTGTGACAAAGCGAGAGAGTGGCGTGGACATATACACACTACCAAACGTAAAATAGAGAGCTAGTGGGAAGCAGCCGCATAGCACAGGGAGATCAGCTCGGTGCTTTGTGACCACCTAGAGGGGTGGGATAGGGAGGGTGGGAGGGAGGGAGACGCAAGAGGGAAGAGATATGGGAACATATGTATATGTATAACTGATTCACTTTGTTATACAGCAGAAACTAACACACCATTGTAAAGCAATTATACTCCAATAAAGATGTAAAAAAAAAATTAAAAAAAGAAAACTGTTTTTAAAATACAGTTGGCCCTGAACCTGGATACATGTTAAATGTCTGCGATGGTGGTGTCAGTGAATTTACCGTATGAGAGAGAACATGAGGATGGGAACTGGGTCTCCTGGTTGCGTGTCTGGGCCTCGTGCCTGGTAGGTTAAGATGTGGCAGCTCACCCCTTCCTGGGAGCCCTATGTAGTTGGGAAGGGGCCCCATCCAGAGTGACCCAGCTGGGTTTCAGGGGATCCAGGAATCCCTGAGGTTGTATCCAATAACCAGGTGTGTGTGCAGTCGACGCAAAGGAATTGCAGCTGTCACCAGGTTCCCAAAGGGGGACCTGGGACCCATAGACATCAAGAAAAGTGGGTTTCCTTGTACACTGTTAGTGGGAATGTAAATTGGTGCAGCCACTGTGGAAAACAGTATGGAGGTTTCTCAAAGAAACTAAAAATAGAACTACCATAGGACTCAGCAATTCCACTCCTGGGTATATATCTGAAGAAAACAAAACCACTAATTCAAAAAGATACATGCACTCCCATGTTCATAGCAGCATTGTTTACATTACAATTGCCAAGATATGGAAGCGACCTAAGTGTCCATCAACAGATGAATGTTAAAAAAGATGTGGTACACACACACACACACACACACACACACAATGGAATACTACTCAGCCATAAAAAAGAACAAAATTTTGCCATCTGCAGTAATATGGATGGACTTGGAGGGCATTATGCTAAGTGAAATAAGTCAGACAGAGAAAGACAAATACTGCATGACATCGCTTATATGTGGAACCTCAAAAATACAACAAACTAGTGAATATAACAAAAGAGAAGCAGACTCACAGATATAGAAAACAAACTAGTGGTTACCAGTGGGGAGAGAGAAGGGAGGAGGGGCAATATATGGGTAGGAGTATAAGAGATACAAACTATTAGGTATAAAATAAGCTACAAGGATATATTGTACAATAAGGGGAATATAGCCAATATTTTGTTATAACTGTAAATGGAAAGTAACGTTTAAAAATTGCGTAGGGCTTCCTTGGTGGTGCAGTGGTTGAGAGTCCACCTGCCGATGCAGGGGACACGGGTTTGTGCCCTGGTTCTGGAAGATCCCACATGCCGTGGAGCGGCTGGGCCTGTGAGCCATGGCCGCTGAGCCTGTGCGTCCGGAGCCTGTGCTCCGCAGTGGGAGAGGCCACAGCAGTGAGGGGCCTGCGTACCGCAAAAAAAAAAAAATTGCATAAAAATTTCTTTAAAATAAATAAAATAATAATTTAAAAACATTTTTTTTTAAAGTGGGTTTCAAACATATGCGCTCAAAGCACTCTAGAGATTGGAGTCTGGGTAAGGCGTGGAGTTCTCTGAATTGTCGTAGTTTCTAAAATCTACACTCCCCCCCAGCTCATCTATCTTACTGCTAGGTGGTGTTTATTTTTCCTCTGGTAAGGAAATATCTGTAGAGGAAATTGGTGGGAGGCATGGGAACAGCGGCCCATCTCGCTGTTGGTGAGCTCCTTGCTGACCGAGTTTGAATGGATCACAGGAGGGCACTGTGGTAGGCAAGGTTCCCTCTGTCCCTGTAGGCCTGTCCTGTCCTCTTGCTTTGTTGTGGCCGCATCCTGGCCTTTCCGCTCACTCCCCCTGAGCTGCAGTGGGAGGACCTACCCGGCAGGCCTGGATTGTAGCTACACTACTCAGCCCATCTGCCTGGGCAGAAGGCTCTGGGATCAGGAGAGCAGACCCAGCATGTGGTTGTTTATATATTATGATCCAGATTATTTTTAATCACATCTTAATCCTGCCTTAGAAGCAGCATTTATACCAAAAAAAAAAGAAAAAAACTCCAGGTTAGAAAAGTTCATTAAAAATCTGAGACCCCGGTGGCGCAGTGGTTGAGAGTCCGCCTGCCGATGCAGGGGACACGGGTTCATGCCCCGGTCCGGGAAGATCCCACATGCCGCGGAGCGGCTGGGCCCGTGAGCCATGGCCGCTGAGCCTGCGCGTCTGGAGCCTGTGCTCCGCAACGGGAGAGGCCACAGCAGTGAGAGGCCCGCGTACCGCAAAAAAAAAAAAGTCTGAGATACATTAGAGCCCTTAAAAAAATATAGGAAACATAAGCCAGCTCTTCTGGACCTGGGGTATGCTCTTCCCACACCTATGATTATAACCGTAGATAACCATAGTGGATTAGTCTCTGAGGGCTGCCGTAGCAAAATATCCCAGACTGGATGACCTAAATAACAGATTTGTTTTCTAACAACTCTGGAAACTGGAAATCCAGGATTAAAACATGGGCTGGGTTCGTGGCTTCCGAGGCTGCTCGCCTTGGCTTGCAGTCATCTTCTCTGTGTCCTCTGTGTGCACACGTGGCTGGTGGCTCTCTGCCTGTGTCCCCATTTCCTCTTCTTCTAAGGACATCAGTCAGACTGGATTAAGGCCCACCCTTCATGACCTCATTTTACCTTAAATACATCTCTTTAAAGGCTCTATCCACAAATACAGTCACATTCTGTGATGCTGGGGGTTAGGGTTTCAACCTATGAATTTGGAGGGGGGACAGTTCAGCCCATAACACGTGGTTATAATATATCAGGACACCCCTTTGTGCCAGGAGCCTTATGTGACACCTGCTGTCTTCTTGGAAACTCATAAGGTCAGGGGCATTAGAGGCAGGTTTGTAAAGGGAGAAACTGAGCCTCATGGCTGGTGAATCACTGAATTAGGAAGCAAATATTTACTGAGAATCTGCTATTTGCCAAGCACTTGGAGTCTAGAGAGACAAAGACACAGCTGCTTCCCTCCAGGAATACCTGGTCTGGAGGTGGAGACAGGGCAGGAAACGGGCTGCTGTGATGCCTGGAACTACATGCTGTGTTGGGGAAGTCATGGGGTGCGGGGCATGCCATGGCGCTCTGGGGAGGGGCCCTCACCAGCTCTCAGGTGGCATCACCAGGTAAGGCTGTGAGGGCTGTGTCGGCCTTAACTGGCATCTCAGTACCCAAGCAGACCTGAGACAAGGACCCAGGAGTAGGTGGATGACTAGGTGGGTGACCCCTGGAAGCAAGAGAAAGGGGAAGGTGATTCCAGGGGGGACAAAACCCATTCAAGGGGCATTCGTGGGCAGGTGACCCTGTGACCCAGGGACAATTGTGTAAAAGACATCTCAGCATTGTCCTCTCAAGGGCCCAGGAAGCTGGGCATTTATTCACACACTCCTGTCCCTCATTGACTGAAGATTACTCCGGGGCGAGGGGTGCAAATCGTGGCTCTTCCCACCTGCCCTGTGCCCTGTGGAGCCAGCTTCTGCCAAAGGGAGCCCTCGGGCAGAGAAGCAGAAGGTGGGAGGCGCTGGTCGCTGGAAGCGGCTGTCACTGCTCAGTGCCGCTGCAGGTGACCTGACACCTGGCCAAGGTAGTCCGGGGCGGGGCACCCACAGCATCTGCTGCAGAGGTGAGGGGGCACTAGTCAGATGGAGGTGAGGATACAGGAGGGCCTTCCAGGAAGGGAAACGGGGTGAGCCAAGGAAAGGCAGAGGAGGAGTCGGGTGTGCGAGAACCACGGGTCTGTGGGTAAATCCAGAGCTGGGACAGGTGATGCAGGGGGGACTGGGGGCTGAAGCTGGAGGGGAGCCTGGGGCTGTCTTCCCCCATGATGGACACCTTCTCCTCCTCTTTGCAGTGGAGCCTCTTCTAGCTTATTCTTAGAGGATGTATCTAAATCCTTTCCCAAGTCGGTACTTGTCTCAATAGCCCAGGACTCACAGAAATACCAATCCCAGCCTCCTTCTCTGTGGGAGTGATTCCCTCCTCCTGGGAGCCTCAGACACATGCACATGTGTGCACAGAATACAGAGACATATGCATAGAGACACACACAGACACGGAGAGACACACACCCCTCAGAGCCCCTGACATCATTGGCCATCAGCAAAGTGGCTTCTTCTCAGAGATCCCTCCTCCTTGGCCTCACTTCCCTCCCTTGGGAAATCTCCTCAAGGGACTGAAGATCAAGCAGCATCTCCCCTCTCCTTGGAAGAGGCCACCTGTCTCAGAGGTCATCCAGTGTCCAGATGAAAGACAAGAAATCAAGAAACAGACAGTCGAGTCACATCTGTGAGCAGCAGAGGTGAACAGCTGGAATCCCACAGCGGCAGAGGCTGTGCAGCCCAACCCCATTGTTTTACAACCCAGGAGACTGCCGTGCAGAGAGGAGAGGAAGCAAAGGGGTGGGACTCGAGCAGGGACAGGGGCTGCAGGACCAGTGCCAAGCCTAGCGCAGTCACGGGTGAGACACACAGGGAGACAAAAGCGGGGTCAGGCAGATGCGGGGCCAATTTCTTTTTTTTTTTTTTTTTTTGCGGTACGTGGGCCTCTCACTGTTGTGGCCTCTCCCATTGCGGAGCACAGGCTCCAGAAGCGCAGGCTCAGAGGCCGTGGCTCACGAGCCCAGCTGCTCCGTGGCATGTGGGATCTTCCCGGACCAGGGCACGAACCCGTGTCCCCTGCATCGGCAGGCGGACTCTCAACCACTGCACCACTGGGGAAGCCCACGGGTCCAATTTCTGATTAGGCCACTCCTGGCAATGTGACTTGGGGTGATGACTTCCCTCTGTGCCTCCCCTGTGTAACGAGGCTGGCGATACCCACCTCCACCGCTGGGTTATTTGGGAAGGTGAAATGAGATCCCCGTAGGACGGCACTCCTGCTCTGGGCTTCTGCAGCTGCCCGTGTGTCTCTCCATTTACATCATTAACATACGATTAATACAAGTTTGGGTGTCTGTCTCTGCCACTCAACTGGGTCTCAAGGTCAGAGATGATGTCTTATGGATTGATAGATCCCATCTCTCCATCCCATCTCTTACCTATCGTAGGTGTTCAATAAAAGACAGCAATTAATATCACTTAGTGCTTATGAGAGACTCATGGAGAGAGAAGGGCTATTCCTAAGTTAGGAGAGGAAATGAAAGCCCAGAGAGGCAAAGACTTGGCCAAGATCCCACAGCTGTGAAGCAGTTCAACCCAGACCATCCCTGCTTCCTAAGGCTCCAGCCTGGCATGACTAGCTCTGTGTCTTCTCAGGGGCCCCCTTCTCTGCCTTCACAGACGCAGTCCCAGCTCTCACCTCCTACAGCAGTTTGGGGCCCCCCAAAAGGCAGGGTCCATCCAAGTCACATCTATGATCAAACATCTTGGAACAGTCTGTTAAGCATCTAGTCTTAAACCACACTAACAATCATCACCTTTTAAATTCAGCAATGAATTTGTGCCAAGCATGGCAGTAAGACCCATGCAGTCTTGGCCCTAACAAGGACAAGTCCATCCAGGCTAGAAGCTCATGAGCGTGCCCAGGGTGGCACAAGGCCCAGTCTCTGTTGTTGGACGCGAGCATTTTGGCATGCCCATCTTTGCATGTGGTGCATGCCTGCTTTCCCCCCTCTACTCATGTGCTCTCGTCATGGCTGTTAAGAATGAAATTGCTGTTAAGTATTAAGGACACACAGCCATCAGTGCCTGAATTCTGCCCTGCCAATGATCCCTTTCCCTCCCCTGGATCCCAAGAAATCTGTAGACACAAGACATAATAGCAGAATGAAAGGCGAAGGACCCAGAAGTCGAGCCCCTGTCACGAATCCACAGCATAGATGAGCTGCCTGAGGCCGACAGGACCCCTGTACCCACTGAAATCTAAAGCTTGAGTCTATCAACCTCTGGTTGCATGGAAGATGCACATTGGATGGAGGTGGAGCCCAGGAGGAAGCACGTTGTTCAGCTGCACACGATCAACCCTGAACTCACTTCTCCAGCCACCTACGCACGTGGAGAAGGTTGAATGGAAGGGAAGGCATATGGATGCTTTGACTCTTTACCACAAGTACCCTGCCAGCTAAGAAACAGAGCCCACAGGCTGGACTGTGCCCAGACTCCTCCTCCTTCCTTGGCAGGGAGTAGGACATGGCAGCTGGAAGGGCTATGGGCAGTAGCTGGGAAAAGGGTGAGTTATGTTTCCTTTCCTGCAAAATGCTGTAAAGGCAAGAATGGGGACTCAAGGAACAGGAAGATGCCACGTCCGTGTTGACTGAGGGGGACTTCCGAGGCACATACACTTCAAGAACTGTTGAAAACAGCCCTGTCGCTAGGACTGGGCAACTCCTTGGAAGGTAGTGGGGTTGATGGTGAGGCCAGTGGGGAAGGATGCCCTGGGAGGAAGCTGCTTCTCCCAGGGTCACCAGCGTGACGACCAGGCAGAGGCAATGGGACTGCCTTAAGCTTCCCATCCTCCACCTGTGGGTGCAGACTTATCAGTACCTCCTTTCAGGGCTGATGGGAGAAACGCACCAGAGCAGGGCTTGGAGGACGTTACTCACTTCCTCTTGCCTATATCCCACCAGCCAATACCCGATGGTGTTTGCAGGCTCCTGGAAATCGGCGTCCACTTCCATGAACTACAGCATTAGAGCATTTACCTACCCCTTCCCAAACACCCAGGAAAGCTGGTGACCCGGTGGGTAGATGATACCCTGAGGGGCTGTGGAAGCAGCCTCCATGCTTCCCTCTCCAGGACGGTGGGGTGGCAGCTGGAGCGTGCCTGGTGGGGAGATACAGCCTCAGAGCAGAGGGATCTGAGACGATTCCCACTTCTTTGCCTTCTGGTTGTGAGGCTTGGAAAAACTACTCAACCGCTAGAAGTCTCTGCCTCCTCATTTGACAGCGTGGTCCAGGTTAAATAAGATATCCTCACTGGCTTGGGAAGCCATCTCCTTTTTTGACCTCAGTACCTTCCTATGTATTATGAAAATTATAACAGAAGTTACATCATGACTGGTTAAAAGGATTAGATATACACAGAAAGTGCTTAGAACAGGGCTAAAGGGTGCAAGTAAATGTCATAGCAACAACAACAACAATAATAATAATCACAGGATATGACCCTTATAATGTGACAGTTGTTTTTATGATGGTCCTCTCATGTTTTTCTGTGAATGCCATGCACCTCAAATGCTCATCTTGCAGCTAAGCCTGATGTCTTGATCCATAACTATCGTGGTGAATTCTCCTCTGTGGGGAACTGGGATTGTAAAGGGCTGCGGTCGGCCTCCTGCCCCCTAGCCAGTGCTCAGGCAGAGAAGAAAGGCTATGACACATCAGGAATGTCCTTGCAGGCAGGCACCCCTGCCCTGACATTCAGGCTGCTCCACACACCAGAGGTCTGGTCTTGAGCAACTTTAAGAATTTATCTGCACCTCATTTTTGTCATCTGTAAAATGGGAATAAAAGTAATCATACTTCCAGAGGAAAGTGATGATTAAATTAACTCAAGAGCTACTGTGGGCCCTGGGCTTTGCAGGGTGGCACACGGTTGATAGAATAGTCAAAGGTCACCAAAGGCAGCTGTGATTAGTTCCGTTGCCCCCATATTGGCCGCTCACCTGACCTAATAACCCATCAAGGGTCTACATGGCAAGGATGGATCTTAATCTAACCCTCAAGCTAAATAGAGCCAAAATCTGAACAACCTCTGGGTTATGGCCAAAGTTTAAACCACGTCATTTCATGTGTCCATAAACACTTAAAAATCAGCCCTCCCTTACCCCCACAGTAGTTCTTTGGAACGAAGAGAAAATCTGTACATGACCTCAGTTAGTTCTAACCTCAATGGGATGAAGAAGTCCATAGCGTTGGGAGAGAAGATGATTTGCCCAGTCTTGGAACTGCCGCCAATTTTGAAACCCAGATATGTCTTCCTTTAAAGCCACCATGCTTCCTTTTGCATCCTGCTGTGTTTTCCTATTGAACACCTAATTTTATAGTCAATCTGTTGGCAAAGCATCTAAGTTTTCAGGTAGAGAAAAGCCAAGATGATAAATATCACCGAAGGGATGATTTTCCAAAGGTTAAACATGTAGTTGGAAACAATTAAAACACTACATATAAGATGATGAGTCAAGTGTCTGTGATTCATTCAGCCAGTCAATCATTAATTAATTTATTTAACAAACATGTATTAAGCTCCTACTCTGTGCTAGATACTCTGTGCTCTTACTCCCTGGGCTAGATGCTAGGGATATAGCAAAGAGTAAAGCCTATATTTGTTCTCCCAGAATTTCCCATTTGTTTAATATTATAGCTTTGATTATAGCCCCTCTTGTCAGTTTTCTTGCCACATTCATCTGTTCTCCCACTATAAGCCTTTTAATAGCATATTATCATTTCTATTTTTAATGGAAAACAGAAGTACTCATTTGTTGGTTAATTATTAACTGTCTCCCTCTCCATCCTCTTTTCTATCTCGAATCCTTCTCCACTGTGCTGAATTTTAAAACCACTGGGTTTGCTCTTCTTCCATGAACTTTTCCCATTGGAAGCTCTGATTGACTCCCACGAAGTAGGAGGGCAGCTATAGATTACTGGGCAATATGGTAACCAGTGCTAGAAAAAAAGTGGATCACATCTTCATGTTTTATAAGCGCCCAACACAATAGTACTCCTTCCATCTTTGAGTGGTGGCATCCTGAATCTCATCCTACTTGGCTTTGTAAATTAAAATGAAAATGTTTCCAATACAATCGGCTTTGCTCAGAAGTTGTCAGTAAGCCACACTTGCCCAAGCTACTACACGCAAAGCTCTGGCTGTGATTTTTGTAATATGGGATGCAGGACTGCTCCTGGTACTTGGGCTCACACCAGGATCAGTTGCACAAGGGAAAGATGGGGTTATCAATTTAATTGCCAGTTCTATACGAGATGATGCCGGCATTTTACTGACCCTGGTGTGCACAGTAAGCCCTGCGGGCCTCTGACTTCAAAACACCATGCTCAGTTATCCTCATAGGTTATAAGTGGACGCTTTAACCATCCTTTATCTGCCTTTAAATGACTTATTGCACTTACTTGTTTACATGGCATTCTGTTCTGCTGGACCATAACTTTTGAAATCAGAATCTCAGCTTTAATCCTTGCTGTATCCTCAGTACATAGCCTAGGGCCTGGCATAGTGTAAGGGCTTAACAAAGGTTTGTTAGATGAATAAAACAAGGAATGAATGAACAAACCACAGACATTTAGCTCATCGTCTTATACACAGTGTTCCAACTGTTTCCAACTACACGCTACAGTTGATGTCTATCAGCTCCGTTTTGCTCTGCCTGTAAGTTTAGACACTTTGCCAACAGATTGATTATGAAATTATGTATTAAATAGGAAAACACAGCAGGATGTAAAAAGAAGAACAATGGCTTTGTAGACAGACATAGCTGGATCTGAAACCTGGTGGCACTACTGATTTGCTTTGGGCAAACCTTTTGCTCTTCCAGCCAGTATAGACAGAGAGAGACTCTAGGGAACAGACGTCCAGCAACTATACTTCTGCCCCACCAGGAGGGATGGTGCCTGTAGCAGGTTGGGTTCCCCTGGCAACAGGCCTTGAAATAAAAATTAGGGTACCTAATGTAAATTGGCACAGCCACTATGGAGAACAGTATGGAGGTTCCTTAAACAACTAAAAATAGAACCACCGTATGATCTTGCAATCCCACTCCTGGGCATATATCCAGAAAAAACTCTAACTCGAAAAGGTACACGCACCCCAGTGTTCATAGCAGCACTATTTACAATAGCCAAGACATGGAAGAAACCTAAATGTCCATCGACAGATGAATGGATAAAGAAAATGTGGTACATATGTACAATGGAGCACTACTTAGCCATAAAAAAGAATGAAATAATGTCATTTGCAGCAACATGAGTGGACCTAGAGATTATCATATTAGATGAAGTTAAGTCTGACAGAGAAAGACAAATATATGATATTGCTTATATGTGGAATCTGAAAAAATGATACAAATGAACTTATTTACAAAACAGAAATAGACTCACAGACATAGAAAACAAACTTATGGTTACCAAAGGGAATAGCAGGGGGTGGTGGGGGAGAGATAAATCAGGAGTTTGGGATTGACGTATACACACTACTGTACATAAAATAGGTAAACAACAAAGACCTACTCTATAGCACAGGGAACTATACTCGATGTCTTGTCAGAATCTATAATGGAAAAGAATCTGAAAAAGAATATATTTTTATATATATATATATATATATATATATATATATATATATATGTACTGAGAATATATAATATAAATATATATATAACTGAATCACTTTGCTGTACACTTAAAACTAACACAACATTGCAAATTAACGATAGTTCAATTTTTTTTAAATTAAGGTACCTAGGAATTTGCTATTACAATCAATACTTAATAGAGAGGGAGAAAGCAGGATTTGGCAAAGGGAGAAGTTGAGCTACTCTGCAGTTCCAGCCAAGCAAGGTCTCTGGTGACGCCCCCGCCCCGGGGGGCTTGGAAAATGGAAAAACCTTCAGCATTGTCCCAAGTCAGGGCATGGGTGCCACTGTTTTCTCCTTGCTTCTTGGAGCCAGTGCTTTCTCAGCAGCCCCCAGAGTTCCTTCCAGAGTTCTAACGCTTGTCTCCCAGGAAACTGCCCCCAGATCAATAAACTCTGGCTTTTATCCAATCTGATGTTCCCACTCCTCCTTGATCACAACCCTCAAAATCCAGTCTCGTGCATCCTCCCCCAGCTCCTGCTGACACAGGCGGACTAGACCCTGCAGCTACTTCAGCTCGTTCCTCCCTCTTGGCATGGCCCCAGATGAGATGTGAATTAGCCCTGGTTATTAGCCAAGCAGCTAGGGATGGGGAGAAGTGGATGTAGAACCTGAAGCAGCTGATGTTCCCTCACAGGGGGCAAGGCCACTCCAACATCTTCAAGCAAAGAAAGAGGGGATGTTATTCCTCAATAGGGATGAGAGGCCCAGAGATTCAGGGGAATCTAGAGATTCAAGGTCTGGGGCCACATCAACCCAAGTGGTTCCCAAGCAAGGTCAGGAGACCTTGGCATGGCAGACCTGCCTGAGTGGGGAATTACTTTTTCTTTCAAGTATTCTGATAAGTCTTCAGCTTTCTCTGCCCTATTGTTCAGGACTTGAGAGCCTCTTTGCAATGCTGATCAGGAGTCCCTGCTTTCACATTTAGCTCTTACTTGCCAATTAGTCACTCTCTCGCCTTTTCATTATGGTTTCCCAGAGTAACAGTTGAGCTTAGCAATGGCCACTCCATTTCATTGTCCTTTTATTTACTCTTCACCCCATATCTATAAAACATCTGATACATGACACCAACTAGTGCATCCCTCCCTGCCCCACTGATAACTGCCCCAGCTTACCAGCAGTGAATGTTCTTTTGCCTGATGTTGGGGGTCTCTGTGCTCCACCAAACACCAGGGATGGAGTCCTCATCCCCAGACAAGCAGCTGCAGAATCTCACCTTAGTGTGTTCTTTCTCAGGCAACTCTTGCAACCAACTGCCATGGGTTTGGTTCTCCAGTAAGCAGATGCAGACAGAAATTTGGATGCAGGAAATTTATTGAAGAGTGCCTTTGCAGGCTAGAAGGGAAGGACGTAGAACTGAGGAGAGGGAGAAGTTAAGCTGTGATTCAAGCCCCAAAGAGGCTTAAGGTAGCCCACAAAGACCTCTGGACCTGAGAGTGGCCTTCAGACATGACCCAAATGGGGGAAGAGGAAGCCCTCCCCATAAAAGGGGCATGATTGCAGGTGAGGCAATATCAGAAAGGGGCTGATAGGTCTTCAACTCCTGATGGGACACCTGGGCAGGGCATCACAGGGCCCTCCCACATGGGGTCCTAACTCTTGTGGCCTGGCACTCCTTGCCCTCCACTTCGACCAATGGAGAGCCAGGATTGAATGGACCAGGTGGACGGCTTACTCCACCAAGCCAATCAGTCACTCTCTTTGGAGAAATTTGGACATGGCAGTAAGTGGGAGTTGAGACAGAAAGTCAGCCTCTGGGGGTGGCTGGGTCTCTGTGAAACATGCCTACCAGGAATTCATGGGACAGCCAGGTCTTGCCCCACGGATTGCAGATTAGGGGAAGCCTGTCCACAGAGGAAGAAAAGGCTAAAATAGACAAGCAGAGGGAAGTAGAAATAAGAGTTAGAAGCCTGAGGTCCTTCTGTTCCCCACTTCCAAACCTTGTCTGAACTTCAGCTAAATCCAGGACCTCGGGCTCTGTAAGACTGTATCCTTGTAACACATTAGTTCTAGTTTGTTTCTATTTCATGCACAGAAAGACAAAATAACGTGTTAAGCGCAAAATAAACCTTAGCTAGCTCCTGTTTTTTCTATTTAGGAGTGTGCTCTTTGCAAGTAGCACTTGTTTTGTTGTGGCTGTGTTGAGGTTGTGTTGTTTTCGTTTGTTCGTTGACTCTCAATCTTTTTCTTTCCTCTAACAGTAACTCCTTTCCTAGATGTTCGTATCTTTAATGGAAAATCCTTTCAACAATATGGATATCTAAAGGAGCTCTGTGGTTTGGGTCTCCTCTTTGTCCCCATGTTTGCTCAGCCCCTCCCTACAGGAGAGACCACATGATAAGTGACAAGCCCATGGCATTTGGTATAAGCAGAAGGGAGTTTGGGGCTTCTCTGGTGATGCAGTTCTTAAGAATCTGCCCACCAATGCAGGGGACACGGGTTCGAGCCCTGGGCCGGGAAGATCCCACCTACCGCAGAACAACTAAGCCCGTGAGCCACAACTGCTGAGCCTGTGCTCTACAGCCCGCAAGCCACAACTACTGAAGCCCACGTGCCACAAGTACTGAGCCTGCGTGCCTAGAGCCTGTGCTCCACAAGAAAAGCCACTGCAATGAAAAGCCCACGCACCGCAACAAAGGATAGCCCCTGATCACCACAGCTAGAGAAAGCCCGTGCACAGCAACGAAGACCCAACGCAGCCAAAAACAAACAAACAAACAAACAAACAAACAAACAAATAAATAAGAAAAAAAAAGAAGTGAGTGTGAATCCCTGCTCCACCACTTACAAACAATTCAACCTTGGCCAAGTCACTCAACCTAACAGAACAGTAATTATTGCAGCTCGATAATGGTAGGAATTATACCTCTCTTGTAAGTTATTAAGAAAGAAAGAGCCAATACTTGCGAAGTGCTTACCAGCATCTCAGAGAGGAGTTAGTACCAATGTAATTATAATTACTTTTATTCCAACGGCTTGGGCAATCTTGTGCCCCCTTGCATTACTCAGAGCCCTTTCTGTTGCAAGAAACAGACCCTCTTCTTGCCCCCTTAAATATCTTCAATCAGGAGGGGAATCAAAAGTCTACTGGGCATACGAGACTCAGGGATGGCAGGATTCGGGGTCTTGGACAGGTCCTCAGGACTCAGTTTCTCTCTTTTCTTGGCTGGCATTCCTCTCTTATAGCTCCTTTCTCGGGCATCTGCCTCTAAGCAACCCCAGCAAAGAGGCATTTGCTTCCATCAGTTCTAGGACATGTCTTTGACCGTCCTCAAAACCAATCTTTCTGACCAGTGTAATTGGCTTTAGACTGGGGTTAATGGATGAAGCCAACCCTACCCCTCCAGAACCAAGAGGATGACAGTGAGAAAGGGGGAGTTTTCCAGGAAAATCAGAGAGCTCTTTCAGAAGAAAGGAGAAATGCAGGTGAAACAACCAGTGCCCATTCTACCTGATGCTGAAGCTTTGGTGCTCCTTTTTTCCTGGTAGTGTTTTCTCCTTTGAGTGGTTGGTGAGCCAAGTCTTTATCACAGGTCCTTTCGCTGGCATAGAAAAGAGGGGGATTCACTCGTTAGTGGTTTCCACAGTCCCTTCTGAAGCCCGAGTCCTGGGTGGAAATCTAACCAGCAGTCAAGTGCCCAGGACTCCTTTACACCACCCTGTGCAATGAAGGATTCCTCTTCGTAACTGTGAAACCAGCATTTTCACCCATGTGGTCTTGCCAGGACAGATGAGAGACTATGGCACCCGGCATAGAGTGATCTAGCTAGATTGAGGGTATCGGCTTGGGATGGATTGTTTTATTCCTTGGCCATGGTTGACTCAATGACATACTAGATCCCAAGCATTTCTGGGAATGCCAGTCTGCCTCATGTGTTCCCCAGTAAAGATGGAGGCTGTGACTCTTAATCATTCTCCTTCACTTTTTCCCTTTTCAGGATTCCTTTACAGAGACATAAAAGATCAGCGTCTGGAAATCTTCAAATCTGACTTAGAAATAAGAAAATAGAAGCTTAAAATGGTTAAGGGGCTTTCCAAAAGCCAAACAGGGATGTTGGACTTTTAGATAAGCATGTGAATGAGAAGGTAAACTACAGGAAATAATTAATTTAGGCTGTCAGAGCTCAACTGATAAAGGATAAAGCTCAGTTTCAAACCTCCCTCTCCCACCCGACTGATAAGGGGCCTTTATCTTCCATCACATACCCCTAATTTTCTCTTTTGCCTTCCTATTCCTTGCCCTGTGCAGCACTTTTTTTTCCCCCAGAAAGGTGTGGAGATCGTGAGGATCCACTCATACCACCAGGAATCACAGAGCGATTTTGCCTGGACCAGCCCAGCAAGTGGCAGAGACAAGGAAACCAAGGTCTTTGTGTCTGATATGTACATGGATTAAGCTGAAACTAGAGCCCGTGGCCTCCCTCTGCTGTGAACGTGAGCACCCTATTGTCATTCCCCACAGCGCCCGCTGGGTCTGACACAACACCAAACAGAGGATGAGGCCAGCTTTAAACACACCTGGAACTTTCTATTCTATTCACTTTTCTTAAGAGCTGGAGTTATTTAAGATGAAGGAAGAAACCAAAGCGCTCTGGATTAAAGAAAGGACATGTGGTTGACGTGAACCTCTCCCAGTTCATCCAACTGCTGTTCACGCCTCTGACTTCATGGCAGCATCTGACCAGATGGTCACCAGCTCCACCCTCCTCTTCCTGAGCACACAGACTAACTATACTTCCCAGACTCTTTGATCCAAGTCATACGGCTGGTTCTAAATTATGAACTATGGGTACCCATGATCTATGCCACTTCCAAACCTGTCCCCTCAAACTTCCCACATGATTCTCTGTGCTCTTTCTCTTTGATCATGTGCTGGCTGGATGTAATAGGGGATTCTGAGGCTCCAGAGAGACTCCAAGGTTCTGGGGACACCTGGGCCCTTGACCAAATGGCACCTGGACTACTGAGTCTTCTGGACTTAGGAAATTCAGCCATCCAACCCCATTGGACTTAATGATGGGAAAAACAAATTTTGATTGTGTTAAGCCACTGAAATTATGGGGTTGTTTGTTATAACAACTAACATTAATCACCCTGGCTAAGACAGCTACCCAACCTAATGGTGTGTTTATAAAATGGGAGGCACCCAATAGCAATGCAATTCACTGACATCAAGAAAAAGAGGCCAAGGAGAAGCTGGAGTGAGACACCCAGAAATAAACCATGCCTTGTGAATACATATGAACTGACTGAATTATCACCTCTCTGGAAGGCGGACCAAGTGATCAAGGATTGGAAGTCACAGCTTCACATCAGTCAGGCCCTCGGAATAGCTCTCGGCTTCTGTTCTCCATCCCCACTGCCACCTTCCGACATCAGGCCCCAGCGTTGTTTGCCTGGACCACGGCAATAGTGTCCAGCCTGGTCTCCCAGCCTCCAGCCCCCGGCTGTTCTTTCTTCACCAAGCAGCCATTATGGTCTTTCCAAACTTCAGTACAGTCAAGTTCAAGCCTTCCAGTGTTTCGCAAATAAGGGTAAACACAACACTTTAGCCTAGCCCCGGATGACCTGACCCTTACCTATTTCTCCAGTCACCACCCATCCCCCCAACACACACACACACTCACACACACATGCATTCATGCACGCATGCAGGCACGTATGCACTCCATCGATCCAACCTCCATCCACCTCCTTGACCCCCATCCCCGGGCTGTGTAGGGCAGCTCCCCTCCTCTGCCTGCCAACGGTACGGACTGCATGGTGAAGAACTGCATGCTTATATCGATAATTGTGTGTTTATGCGGCCAGACTGCAAGTCAGTACAGGGCAGAGACAGCTTCTTGTTCACCCTGCATCCTGGCTCCTAACAGAGTCCGAAACCCAGGGCAATAGGCTTAGGGTTTGTTCCTGGGTCTTCTGACATTCTGTGCTGGAGTGTCCCCAGCCTCTGCTTCTGGTGCCAAGGTGTGCCCAGGCTGGCCCTGGCAGTGACATGGCTGGGCCCTTTGCTTCCTTCAGGATGTGGTTCTCAGGAGGTTAACTAGTCACACCCGCGCTCCGGGTGGTGTTGAGCAAGCAGCTACAAAAGGACAGCAACAGGGTTCAGTGCCTGATCCTGGTACATTTCTGGATGTGGTTCTGGTGTGTGCGGTAGGTCCAAGTGTCACTAAGCAGAGACCAAAAAGTCAAAACGCCCGACTCTGTTAACCACCTTGACTCAGATCTTGCCTCTATGATCCTCACTCCTTCTCCCTTCTGGAGTTACCATCCCTGTGTCTGCACAGCAATGCAGGGTTTACTTGGCTCCCTTACACCCACCATTACAGCCGATGCCCAGAAACAATGGGATGGGGCGAGGCAGTGCAGAGTCAATTTGTTCCTGAGCACTTCTCACTCCTTTCCACGCCCCAAAACCCAGTTTGGCACCTCACACCCATTAGGATGACTGAAATAATAATAATAACAAAATAACAAGTGCTGGAGAGGATGTGGAGAGATTGGAACTTGTGGACTGCGGGTGGGAATGGAAAATGGTACAGCTGCTATGGGAAAGGGTATGGCAATTCCTCAAAATATTAAACGTAGAATTACCATATGATCCAGCAAGCCCACACAAAAGAACTGAAAGCAAGGATTCAAGCAGGTGTGTTTACACCCATGTTCATGTCAGCGTCTTTCACAATAGCCCAAAGCTGGAAGCGACCCAAGTGACCATCAACCAATGAATGATTACACAAAATGTGGTCCATGCATACAGTGGGATAGTATTCAACCTTAAAAAGAAAGGAAATTCTGACACATGCTTCAACATGGATGAACATGGAGGACATTATGCTAAGTCAAATCAGCCAGTCCTTAAAGGACAAATACTGTATGATTCCATTTATACGAGCTACTTAGGGTACTCAAATTCATCAAGAAAGAAAGTAGACAGGTGGTTGCCAGGGGCTCTGGGGAGGGGGGAAGGGGAATTATTGCTTAATGGGCACAGGGTTCCAGTTTTGCAAAACAAAAAGAGTTCTGGAGATGGATGGTTGTGATGTTTGCACAACAGTGTGAATATACTTCTTAGCACTTACACTTCAAAATGGTTAAGATGTTAAATTTTATATGTGCTTTACCACTATTAAAAGTAATGCTTGATGGGCTTCCCTGGTGGCGCAGTGGTTGAGAGTCTGCCTGCCGATGCAGGGAACACGGGTTCGTGCCCCGGTCTGGGAAGATCTCAGATGCCGCGGAGCGGCTGGGCCCGTGAGCCATGGCCGCTGAGCCTGCGCGTCCGGAGCCTGTGCTCCGCAACGGGAGAGACCACAGCAGTGAGGGGCCCGCGTACCGAAAAAAAAAAACAAAACATGCACCACGACTCCAGCAAACTAAGAAAGTCAACATGTCAGGTAGTTGATGGAGAACAGCATCTTTGAACCTGCTTCTGCCCAACACTTGTCAATCTTAAACCCTGGTAACTGAGGCTACAGAAAGAAAGCTGTTTAATATGCAGGGAGCTCAGCTTTGCGGGGAGCAAAGGGCCTTTATCTCCCCCAATATATTCAGGGAGTGAGCAGAAAATGGCATTTAATAGGATTTGAAGATACAGAAGACCTGTACTACAAAGGGACTGTGGCTAATTGTTATTGGGTGGAACAAACCACCCCAAGGTTTAGTGTCTTAAAATCACAGGCATTTATTTAGCTCACGTGTCCGTGGGCCTGCTGGGAAGTTCTGCAGATCTGGGCTTGATTCTGAGTCTGTATGGCCGGCAGGTCAGCAGAGGCCTGGGCAGTCCAGGATGGGCCTTGGCTGAGAACCCCGTGGTCATGTGGTCTCAAACTCCAGCAAGCTAGTGCAGGCTTGTTTACACATGGCCACTGCCCGGGATCCCAAGTGAGCGAGCAGAAATGTGCGGGGCCTCCTGAGGCCCAGCCTGGGATGACATACTGCCCCTTCTGCCGGATTCCATTGGCCAAAACAAGTCACCACCTCAATTCAAGATGTGTGATAGCTGACTGCACTTCTGATGAAAGGAGCCGCCAGTCGTGTGGTAAGGGGTGCGGATACAGTGAGAAGAGCTGTGACCATTTTTGCTGAGATGGACCGTGGAGATCTCAGACAAAGAAACGTCCTCGGGTCTCACTGACCCCGAAAGAAGGTCAGAGATTTTATCTACTGCCACACAACCAGGCATGGTCAGAGGCCAAAATAGAAGAGGAGCGTTACAGAGAATAAAAATGTAGTTAGCCCCTACTTAGCACTGTTAGGGGAAACACGGACTGAAACCGGCCGCCCTGACTAGGCACCGTAGTAGCCACTTGCATGACGTATCTTACAACAGGAGGTCCTGGTAAGAAATGAGGAACTAGCAAGCTACCACCAATAGGAAGAATTCTGGAAAGGTCAAAAGCAGAGAGGAGACACCGGTCCACATGGCCTACCAACCTCCCAGAATCCTCCTCGCTGGAATCCATCTTGGCTGAGCGAGGCACACACCACCAGAAAGGACCCTGAGTCAGAGTGATTGGCCAGAGACAACCGGGAAACTAATCCCATCACCATAAAGCCCGAGACTGTGAGCCACGTAGCAGAGGGGCCCTCCCGAGTTCCCTTAGCCTCCTGCTCTCCGCCCAGGCGCCCCTTCCCAATAAAGTCTTTTGCTTTACCAGCACGCCTGTCTCCTCGGACAGTTCATTTCCAAGTGTTAGACAAGAGAAGAGCCCACTTTCGGGTCCTGGAAGGGGTCCCCCTTCCTGCAACAGCACCATGAAGGTCTTGATACACTTGATCTCATGTATTCTTCCCATAACCTGCTGAGCAGCTTCTGGTACTATCCCCATGTGTATGGACATCTGGAGCTTTCGCCTGCCCAGCAGGCCTCCTCTGCTTTCTTTACTAACAGCATCCCAACATTCCTTTGAGAAAATGTGGTTCTTCCATGTTCTGTTCATGAGGTTTGATAGGGTTGACCCCTTCCCTGGCTCCAAAGTGGGCTCATGACATAGCCTATCAGAGAAGCCCATCTCTCTAGTCTGGGGTTACATGTGGGCATAAGACCCAAGGCAGATGAATCATGTTGGCCACGGGAATTGCATGGAATAGTGTTTTCCTCTCACTGGGGTTAAGAATGCTGAAGCCTGGTGCTGTCAGTGGCCTTTGCGTCACTCAGGAGAGACTCTCTGACAATGACCCAGCACAGACAGAGTTGAGGGAGGGAGCAGCAGAGACAAATTCCTAAAGAATTCATAAAGAACCCAAAGATTGGGGCATGCCTGGAGCCACGCGAGATTTCTGGTGTTCCAAGGAAGCTAATTCCACCCGCCTCCCTCTTTTTAATGGCTACGAAATGCTCCACTGTAGGGACACACCTCATTCTATTTAATCAGCACTCTATTGGTGAATATTTAAGTTGTTTCCACTCTTTTGCCAGCTCAGTGATGCCATGAATATCTCTGCTTTGCATAAGTACTAACTCATCCGTGGGATAAATTACCCAGGAGTCAAAGTGAACGTGCAATTTACATTTTCATAGCTATTGTCCCTTGCCCTCCACAGAAGTTGTCCCAGGTTACACTTCCACCAGCCTCATCTTGGTTTAATCCTCAGCAGAACAATTATCACTTTCCAGGAGTGTTTGTTGGTTGCTGTCTCCCCCCAGGGCAGAAAGCTGTTCGTTGCTGCTGGACTCCCAAGTGCCTAGATTACTCTCTGGCAAGCTCCCAATAAATAGGTTTGGAATAAATGAATAAACAACTGAAAATGGACGGAATGAAAAGAGGTTTGATATCCAACTGACATCAGATTCTCATCCTGGGTCTGTCACAACTGTGTTATCTGGGACAAGTTACTTAACCACTCTGAGCCTCATTTCTTCATCTGGTAGACAGAAAAAATCATAATCCTTATTTACTTTCGGGACCAAATAGGATAATGGATGTGTCCCGTGTTTTATAAGTGTAGAGAGCCTACTCCCAACCCCCTGCTGCCTTCCTGCAGATACTGAGATCCTGGGCTGATGAGGAGCCATAACCAGCTAAAAGGCAAATCCTAAATCAACACATTTAAACTTAGTGATGGCACATGTGGAACCCCATAAATTTCCGGTTAGATTTGTAGAAACCACAAGGTTAATTTGGCAGGACTTCCACTGGCTAGTCCTCATTGGAGAGAAGGTTGATCTACCAGTAGATATTCTCTACGGAGAACCAGATATCTAGAGCCCCAGGCTTAAGGTCTATCAAAGAAATCAGGATACACACCATCCAGCCACCACACCAATGACCAGCACTAATATTCTAGTAGATCAAAAAAATGTCCACCTAAAGAGACTGCTGATGGCTGGGATGAAGTGGGGCAAAAGTGAGAGTTCTAGCAAAGATCGGGGGAAACACTTCTTTTCAGGGATGCAGGGAGCTCTTTCCCCAACGTAGAAAACAGCCTCAGAGGGTGGACAAAAAAAGAATTAAACAGCTCCTGCAAAAACTCGCCAGAACCAATTATAATTAGGACTAGACTAGCTTAGCATGAAATGTCTGATGGAAACTCCATGCTGAGAAATGGAGTGCCTTACTGGGGAGAGGGGCTGGCTGGATTTCAGGAAGCGCGGGGGGTAAGGTCATCCTGCTGTCTCTGTTTTAGATTGGGATTGACCACTGAATAGCTGCCCAAATTGAGATGCCCTGCCCAGACCCCAGCCTGACAGAACAATCAGCCTACACAATCAGCCCTGGAGACGGCGGGGCAGGAGCTGGTAATTGACAGAGAGCTCATTCTGGAAGCAGGAGCAAACCGGGAATCTGAACTGACAGAGCCCCAGGGCACAGGAGTTGGAATCATCGTGCTCTGTGTCAGGACGCACAGAGAGCTCTGGTTTTCAAATTCAGCTCCGCCATGTGACGTTGGACACGTGACCGGCCTCTATGAGCCTGTATTATCCCCTGCAAAACAGAGAGGAGAATAAACATCTTTAGAGGAGTGAAAAATGAGGATGCCATGATGATGATATTGATGATCATTCTAATAACAACTAGCAACTATCTCTCTGCTGCCCACAAGCACGCAGACCCCCAGACTGGGTGGAACCGGAAGGTTGATGATGCCGACTCCCACTTACCTCCCCACCAACCAGTCAGAAGAATGTCCACGAGCTGATCACACCTTCTTTGAGCCATTACTATAAAACTTACTCACTACTCCATCCAGGATGGGACACACAGTTTTGAGGGCATTAGCCTGCTGTGGCCCCCTTTGCCTGGCAAAGCAATAAAGCTATTCTTTTCTACTTCACCCAGAACGCTGTATCCAAGAATTAACTCCGTGTCGGGGTACAGAGGCCGGATTCGGCTTCATGAGCAACAGTCGTCCTCTGACGTGGAGTTCTGAAGCCTTCCGTGTTCCCCAGAGCTGCCTGGCACTCACTCAGGGGTCCTGCGGTAAGGGTCCTGGATGAGACACTAGGTTTCAATGGAGACCCTTTTCTCACTGTCTCAGAAATAGCCAGGCCATTGTCACCTGGAACCCTACCCTCAGTCACTGCTCTCACAGAGCCAAGCTAGACAGAAGGGCCTATGGTCTGATGGAAGCCCCTCTTATGAGTCACACATATTACCTGTCCCAGGAGCACTTCTGGAGGTCAGGGCTGTGACCCCTGCCTCTCTGATCGAGGACCTGGGCTCAGACGATGGCGTGCCCGTCCCAGAGGCAGAGCCAGGATTCCACTGTGGCTCCTCACACAACCATTTTTGCTCTTTCCAGCACATCTACGTGACAAGAGAGGCACCTGATCCGAGAGGCGGCCTCTTGGCAGCCCCCGATCCAAACATTCCAGAAGTCCAATTCCCATCTCACTGAGCTCCCATCCCCCTTTGGGTGCACCTGTCCAACCAGCCAAAGGTTTTGATGAAGTCGTTGCTCTCCGCTCTGATCCATCTGGGCAGCTGGGGCCCTGCTCTCTTTCAGGGCTTATCCGCTGGAGAGAGGGGGCCTGCCACTTGCAGAGGCTTCTGGGAAGCCGGCAGCTGTGAAAACACATCACCCACAAGTGCAGGAGTCAGACCCAACAGTGCAAACCAATCCCCCCTGGGGTCTCTCCTTCTCTAACATCAAATAACGCTCTTGATCCGAAAACCATCAGGACCCAAAGAGGCTCAAGATATGTCTTCTCCCAGGGACCAGTCATTGAAGACCTGGATGCAGTGGGAAAAAGGAAATTAACGTTTAGTAAAAACCACCAACCAAGTCACGCATGGCAAAGGCTTCCTCCAAAGCACAGGCTCTTCTGGGTCCTCTAAGCTATTTTAAAAAATAGTATCAGCCTTAATTTTTTTAAAAAAGATATGTTAATTAATATATTAATAACGTATTAATATTATTAATATATCAATAATACATATTAATATTATTAATATATTAATAATATATTAAACAGATCTATTATTTATTTATTTATTTATTTATTTACTTTTGCGGTACGTGGGCCTCTCACTGCTGTGGCCTCTCCCGTTGCGGAGCACAGGTTCCGGAAGTGCAGGCTCAGCGGCCAGCTGCTCCGCAGCATGTGGGATCTTCCCGGACCGGGGCCCGAACCCGTGTCCCCTGCATTGGCAGGCGGACTCTCAACCACTGCGCCACCAGGGAAGCCCCAGATCTATTTTTTAAATAGATATACTCAGTGAGTGGGTGAAGCTCCAATGCTGAGGCATTTTGGTGGGTGAAAGTGTTACCGAGTCCAAGTTCACTCTGCTCACCGCACGGCAGGCCAGTAAAACAGAGACGAGGTGTTGAGGCAGGGAAGGAGCCGGCAGACCCAGAGGAAGGCAGACTAAAACCTCAAAATAACCATCCTGTCGGGGTTTGGATGCCAGTTTCTTTTATAGCGTGGAGAGGGGGAGGAGATGAGGAAGTAAAGTAAAAAGGCCCGTAAGTTCTGCAAATATCCCCTGGAATGGCCAGCTTTGGGGAGGGGATGTGCTAATTTCTTCTTTCTTGCATCCATCCACAGGTGGACAGGGTCTGGATGTTTCCCTGAACAAAGGCACTTTGGTTTAACATTCAGGCAGAGGTAGGTTTCCCCGAGGCAGGCCATTATGTGTAGACAGTATCCTTTTAGGGAACAAAAGCAACGGGAAGCAAAGGCTAAAGTAAAAGAAACAGATCCAACCTGTATTCTGATTTGGCTCTTCCCTGTTACAAAAGGGCTGTGGGCAGGACCCCAAAGGTCAAAGGTCGGTCCTGACTTGTTAAGAGAAAATCACAAAGTTGAGGGTATGTCTGGGTCACCCGATGATGACTCAAGTGGCCCAGGGGAGTAGTCAGGAGTCTCCACCTGTTGCTACGTGTTCTGCCCTCCGTGGGACAAAGAATGTTGCCTGCCATATCAGTAAACGAAGGATGTTACGTGAATAAAGCCCTCAGCCACTGCAGCTAAGGGTGCACCCCGTGGGGAATTCGGGGTGGAGAAAAGCAGGATACTGACCCTAGATAGTCAAGATGCATAGCAAAGGAATGATTTCAATAAGCTCAGACTTATGTGTCTTCCCATATACAGAAAAGCACTAAAATCATTCATTTGAGATGTCTGGTTTTGTAATTAACAGTAATCTTTTGATGTTCAACTACATTTTTTTTTCAGCAAAAACTCCTAGATATCCTGGTTCCTCCCTTACCTCTTTGGAACAGTCCCTCAGAACTACCTGAGAGGCTGCCATCCCCGGCTATAGTCTTCAGTAAGTCTGCTGAATAAAACATAATTCTCAACTTTTAGGTTGTGACATTTTCTTTTAGTCAACTTTTCTCACCCCACCCTTGCCTACCCCCAACATCCTCTGATCCCATGCGGCCACTTTGCATCCTGGCACCTGCCTTATTGCACTGATAATATCACGGTCTTGTGTCTACTGAGCACCTACTATGTGCCGGGCAGTCTATATCCATGCTTTCCAGACTCACAACCATTCCTAGAAAGTAGCTCCATTGAACAAATGAGCTAACTGCACACAGAGAGGTAAAGTGGCTTACCCAAGGTCACACAGAGGGGAAGTTTCCAAGTCAGAATTGGGAGGCAGTGTGATATCAATCAAGCCTCAGACTGCCCATGAAAGAGTCCAGGGGCTGCAAACATGAATTGTCCATGAGGCCTGGAGACATCTGTCCTGGACCACCAGCTCCTTACTCGGCCACCTCTGTACTCTGCCCTGCCAGCTGGGGCTTCCACCAGCTGCTGAATCATGATGTTGAGGCTCCTCTGTGGGTCTGTCATTCTAAAGAGGCCCAGGTCTCATGGGGCATGTGGAGTAGGAAAGGTTTGAAGAGTTATCTCTAAAACACATCAGTGTTTTCCACCCTCTGTGACTGTACTCGCCTGGCCCTCTGTGTGTGTGTGTGTGTGTCCCTCTCACACTCCAGTTCCCTCCAATCTCTGTTCAGACATGGCCTCTGCTGGCCCTTTTCTTGACTGTGTGTCCATCCCCCTTACCAGCCATGAGTTTGCTGGACATGGGAATGGCTTTTTCATGTCTATACCTCCAGGGCCTAGGACTCACTGCTACCTGGCACATAGTAATGGCTCAGGACACTGAATTATCTCAATTTGATGGAATTTGAAGTGGAAAGGAATGTGGAAAAAAACCCTGG
>NC_138173.1:71221284-71340730 GCF_964165515.1 Mesoplodon bidens
GACAGAGATGCTGAGGGAAAAGATGAAGGGAGAGAAAATAAAGAGGTGAGGGAGAGAAGGGTCAGGAGGAGGAAATGGTGGAGGAGGGGAAATGAACAGAAGCAGGGGTCTAGGGAAAGCTGAGAGACCATCTCTCCTTTCAATGGGCAAAAACTCCCTGCTTTACTCTGATTGCGCCATCCTGAGCCAGCCACTGAGGTCAGTGGTGCCTCAGTGAATAGACTGACTTAGGCCTGGGGTACTAAACCAATCAGGATCAACCTTGCAGGGATGGGGGCCAAGTGGTCCCACTGCTGAGAGAAGCTCGGGGTGGGGATGGATGGAGAAAGCCACGCCCCTCTCCGCAGCTTCACAGGGGCCAGCGCAAACTGCTTGAGGACCACACCTGCCAGGTGCCCACTTTTGTAAATCAAAGGTCTTGGAACACAGGTTTATGTGGTCTGTGGCTGCTTTTGCTCTACAAGGTCAGAGTTGAGTGTGGCCCCCAGAGCAGAAGATATTTACAGTGAAAGATTGCCCACCCCCTGCTCTGAGAGGACCCCAAACACCATAAGCTCCGGTTTCAGGAACCACTCTAGACTCTTCCTTTGGGCATCTTTGTTATTCAAGTCTTACTTCAGTCCCTGAGCTGGTCAGGATCCTTCGTACAAAGGAACCTTTTTGTCTTAATTAAGCAAATTGCGGGGACTTCACGGCAGGGGGGTGCACCGGGGATCTAAGATCCTACATGCCACGTGGCATGGCCAAAAGAATATCATAATAAAAAGCAAATTGGGATCTGTTTATATTACAATCCAAATGACCTCCCAACACGAGGCTCTTCCCCCGCCCCGCCCCACTCCCAAATGCACTCCTAGGTGTATTTCACAGCGTCTTTTCTGAAGAGGCTCCACTGTTTCCTAGCATGAGACTCCACATGAGGGAGAGGAAACAGCCCCTTTGAGACTTATCTTAAGGTCCTGGTTCCTGCGGGAAAACTCTACACAAAGAGCCTCATGTCAATACCCCTTTGGCCAAATATTTCACAATGGACTCAGCCCCGAGTCGGTGAGGTCCAGCCTGGCAGAAGCTCAGAACTAACTGGAATTCCAGACACTCCCCAAACGTTCCCTTTCTTATGTGTCCTAACACCATCCTCTCCCCAGCTGCAGAGTCAGAAGCGACATGTGGCTGCTGGCACTTTGCCCTTGACATTTTCCTGGAATATTTTATCACCACAGAGACTCAGCTTAAGTAGTTATGACTTCCCAGTAATTCCACCCACCTCACAGATACGTGCTAATTACCCGGGCCCTGTGCCCCATGCCCATGCCCCTGGCACACTGCAAGTGGGGCCTGGAGGCTGCCCAGCTCCCAGGGAGAGCAGGCACAGGCAAACAGTGTGCCCGGGGGTGGGGGGGTCATTTGAAGAGACCCCAGACTGCTGGGAGGCCCTGCGCTGTGCAGTGTGAGGCCCTGGCCCGGGGGCAGGACTCCTCAGACAGTGCTCCTGGGAACTCCAGCTGGTGAGCTGAACACAACGCTGCAGAGCTGAGCATCAGGCCACAGTGGGTTCTGCACTCCTTAACTTAGGGTGGGGAGGGAGAAGGGAGGCACTACTGCAGATGCTAGACAAGACAGGTGAAGGTTGGCAGTTACAGGACACTGGTGAGAACTAAGCTGCGGGCTGTGCAGGATGCTAGGAGGACATACCACAAGTACCCATGGTTGCTAGCATTTATATAACGCCAATGCTTTACATATGGCAGCCATTGTTCTAAGAGCTCCACGTGTACCAGCTAACAGAGTCATGAAGGTGAGTTTTATTTGGCCAGAAGGGTGTTGACACGAGGCTCTTTGTACACAGTTTTCCGAGGTCACACGCCAAAAATGACAGAGCTTGTTGTCAATAAATGGCAATGAATGATTATGCTCCCCCCCACCACAGCATCCCATACCCGAGGTGGTCCTGGGAGTTTTCACATAAACCATTGCATGTAATTTTCATGACAACCTATAAGGCAGGTGTAGGGCTCCTCACTTCAGGAGGACATTGAGGCTCAGAGGTTATGAAGCGATTCTGTGGTCACACAGCTGATAGACAGCCAAGCAAAGATTCACACCTGACGTATTTGGGACCATGGCCATGGCTCAATGAGACACGTTTCCTCCATTCAAGAGGTGAGCAAATTAGCTGAAAAAACATCACGGATGGATTAAAGGAAAGTAAGACTGCAAGAGATTCAGCCTTCAGATTCCAGGAACTTAAAATGAAATTCAGAGTTCACCTGTCCCCACCTATGACCCCACATGGAAGATGAGCACGCAACATCTCAGCCAGGTTCACACCCAGCCACAAGGATGCTCTGCCCACACAGGAAGCAGGGACCCCAACTCAGGCCTCCCCGAGCTCGGTTGGGCTAGGCCTCTCCCCAGCGGGGAGAGCATGAGGGATGAGGGCTGCCAAGACTGGGTTGGAAAGTGAGAAGCTGCCAGGTCAGCGGGCCGGTGAGCCAGTTCTTCTCAGGGAACTGACATCTGCTTCCCATACCTCACCTAGACCATTCCTTCTCACATAGGTCTTTAAGAGTAGGAAGAAAGAGATCTCAGGTCTCCTAAGTATTTTTTCTTTAATGAACATCCAGACAAGCACCACATCCTCAAGACAACCTTCATCTTTGCCATCACCTCACATCACTATTAAAGGACAGTGTCTAGAAGCAGCAAACCAACCCCTAAGCTTTTGTGACTGGAGCAGATTGAAAGACAAAGAATAAATAAATGAGTAAATGAATATATGAATGAATGAGAGAGTGAAAAAGTGCGTAAGTGTGTGTGCTAAGTCCCAAAGCCCTGAGGGGAAAAGTTCACCCTCACAGCTACGTATAAGAAAGATGGAGAAAGAATGCTAAAAATCGGCAGTCCCGTGGTACTGGGGGAGTTCCCTAGGAGCAAGGATTTATTCAGATACATTTTTCATATCTGACCCTTTAAGAAAATCCATATTCTACCTCGGCATGAGGCCAGCCCTGCTGCTTCAACTGGACCAAATACTCATGATCAAACACTTCCTGCATGGCAGGCAGACTCAGGGAACAGGATGGAGAACAAGACAGGCGTGGCTTTGCTCTCATGAGGCTTATAATCTGGTGGATTGGAAATCTGGTGGGACATGTCCCTTCACTCAACATGTACTAATTAACATCCTCTATTAGGCAGACACTGGGAGCACAGAGAAGAAAGATATAGTCCCTCCTTTCATTGAAGTGTATAGAGGCAGAGAAGTAAGCTGATGAGCTTAACAGAGTGCTTAGAAAAGGAAATTGCAGGATGCCATGGGAACCCAAAGGAGGGAGCTTGGAAGGAGAAGGTCAGAGGAGCCTTGAAATGTATTTGCAATGACTCAAAAGGAATTAGAACGTCTCGAGGTGAACAGTGTGTTCGAAGGCAAAGTTTCAAAGGAATCACAGTATCCATCCATCCATCCATCCATCCACCCAAACAGCCACCTACCCAAACATCCCGGAAGCCAATGTGTATTCAGCTCCCCACCTGCCCAGTTGACCCAGCCAGGAATCCTCCTCCATCCTTCACCCCTAGGCACTCTGCCATTTGCCTGCTTGGCGCTGTGGACACTGCCACGGCCGCAGAGGGCACCACCCTGACACTGCAACACCTCCTGAGTGTTCTTTCTGTGGCCCATCTTGCTCCGTGTCACCTCACCGTCCTCCACACTGTTGCCACCGTTTGCTGCAGAAAGGCTCACCTGAGTGTGTCATTCCCCTTTCTGAGTGCTCCCATAGCTCCCCAGTGTCCCTGGGGGAAATGACTCACTGGGCCCGCTGATGTGGCAGCTTCTCACTTTCCAATCCGTGACGCAGCCCTCATCCCTCACGCTCTCCCCGCTGCCCCCTGCGCCTGTCTCCGGCTCCCACGTGTGTCCTGGGCTCTCTCCTGCCTCAGACTGGCTTTTCCCTCTGCCAGAATCAGATCCACCTCCCTCTCCGCCTGACCTGGCTGATGATCAGGACGTGTTTCCAGAAAACCACCGCCCCCAGCACGGGTTCTCTGTGCCTCCATAGCCCCTGGGAAGCTGCCATTGGAACACCCCTCTTCCTGGATCACAAAGTTCCCTCCACTCACGTGTCTTCCCCACGAGAAGGTGGGCACAGCCCTGGCAAGGATCCCATGTGCCTAGGTTCCTTATTGACTCCCTACCCCCTGGACAGACATGATAGCTATTCCATGCTATGTTTTCCCCCTTCTTCATTTAATTTCAATTTCAATTTTTTTAATTGTGGTAAAGTGTATATAATGTAAAATTTAGCATTTTAACCACTTTTAAAAGTGTACAACTCAGTGGCATTAAGTGCATTCACATTGTGCCACCATCACCACCATCCATCTCAGAACTTTTCATGCTCCCAAAGTGAAACGATCCCCATTAAACACGAACTCCCCACTTCCCCACCCCTCAGGCCCCAGCCGCAGGCAAGCAGCATTCCTTCCACACTATACATTGTAAAACTAATATTATACCCGAAGGCTTAGAAGAACTCAGTCTCACTTTCTTCCGGCCAACACTTTTTCTGTTCTTCTGGACGTTTGCATGAACTGTTCTTGCATCTAATGTTTTACTTATTTACTTATTTTAGTACTTTAGAGTTCACCAAGAGGATTGATGTGTCTTCTCATTTGGCTCTCAAACAGCTTCAGAGAGGTAGAGATTATTTCTCCTGTTTAGCAAAACTCACATATTAGGAGCCACACCTCAGGTCCTAACATAAGTAAATATTATCTGCCACGTAGATTGACTTAAAGCCTTTTACTGCCACGGAGAAGTGGATCTCTTTGCAGGTGCGTGTCCTCTAATTATAACCATAAAAAAGGAAGCAACAAAAACTGTCTGATTTTCATCTACAAAGCAGAGAAATACGGGTGGGAGGATGGCCTCCTGGCTCACTGATGGCCCAGTGGTGGCCCTGTGTGTCCCATCTACATCCAGATGGGGATGCAGGCATGGTTGGAATGCAATCATTTAGGGTTTTTTGCATAATAGTCTTTCTGCGAAAAGGGCTCAGAGGGATTCTCAAGAAATTAGCAATTTCCCAGCCAACAACATGGCTGGATTTATTGCTGAGTCAGTGTCCTGTGGCGAGAGGGGGGGTGCCCTCTGCGTCTCACAGACAAGCATAAAATCGGGAGGAAACTGAGGTCTCACCTCCTGTAGCATAAGAAAGGTATCTGTAGGTAAACAGGATGGGAAATGCTGTACTCAGCCTAGTGATATCAATTTCTTCCCTACAGAATATTGCATAACCTTTAGCAGAATAATGATAAAATAAAATGTGCAAAATTTACTGGGTACTTATATGGGGGGCCCTGGGAAAAGGGCTCTGTAAATTTTATTCTCTTTTAATCCTTGTTCAACCCTGTCATCCTTACTTTACCAGCAAGGGAACTGATGTCTAACAGGATTGAGACATTACCCTGAGTCCCACAGCCATTAAGTAACAGGGTTTTGAGTCAACCTTGAGTTCCTCATCTCTCTACTCTACTTCCCCCCGAAGCTGCGTGTCCTTCTCTCCAAGAGGGAGATGGAGTGGGCATTTGGTCTGTGCAACAGATGACGTGGAACCCAGCCATGTCGTCTTGGTCCCCCTGGAGTTACCTGGGCCTCGGTGGATAGTTTCTGTGCGCTCCACTGGCTTCTGATCTCAAGCAACTTCTCTCTCCTCACTTGAAAGAATAACCCTTCAACAGCGGTGTTAAATATCTCAGATTCCTCATCTTGGCAGGACAATCCCATGGAATGTTCACCTCGGTCTCTCAAGGGATCCCAGGAGCATGGAGTCCCACTTCCCCACGAGGGCAGCTCTGTCCTTAATGCACTGTCTGATAGCTTTCCTGTCCCCCTTCCCTCCCTTCTCCAACGCTCATCGTGCTTCTTGGGATCAGTTCCTGATTAATCCACTTGTTGCCCAAACCACTTCTCAGAGTACGCTTTGCGGGGAACCCAAACTAAAACAGGTCATGTTTCAACAATGACGTGATAGGGCTGGAGTTTTGCAGAAAACCCTTTGGGAAACACTTATCAGCTTCCACACCTTCCTCTTTAGAGGTAAGGAAACTGTTTTCCGGAGAGAAGAAATTCCGACCGATGAGTTAGCAGCAACGCCTTGGCAATACCTCAAGCCCGCTTCTCTCCATCTAGGGCCCTTTAGATCACCCTACACAGCCAACTCCTGCCTTCTGTCTGGCAAGACATGGCTATGTGCTTCTTGTGCTCACTAGACGCCCACCGCCCACCTTATCCATCAGGAATTTGGGGGTCTGGGGAGAACAGTACGTCTGAGTTCACAGACTGTGGCTTATGGGACCCAGGGAGGAGCAAAGATAAGCAAAAAGGGGAGTGTGTTTTGTGAATTAGAATGAATTCCAAGCATCCCTGCCATCCTGTGATGGGGAGAATTAGCATCTACTAAGTAATGACTGTGCCTGACGGCCTAAACGCTCTAGAATTAATATTCACAGTGTTAATTCTATAAATGAGGGCGACGAGGCAGAGAGGTGAAGCAACTTCTCCATGTGACCAAAGAGCTGATAAGTAGAAAGGATAAGACTCAAACCCAAGCTCTCCAGGTCCTGAGTCTGCTCCCAAACTGCTATGCTATCCACCTGCACGTATGGTGGGGGCTGACTAAGGAAGTATAGTTGCACAGGCTCTGCTTAAAGGAAAGTTAAGGAAGCACACGATGAGAAGGGGCTGCATTACAGGGTGAAACCTGTTCACGTGTGTATGCGCATACGTGGGAGGGGGTGGGTGAGAGAGAGAGAATGGCATTTGTGTGAATGGCAGCCTAAGATTTGTCTGTGTTCAGCTGAGGTGCCCCCAGAACCATGGGGTAAGACTCCCCTGTTGAAAATTCAAGGTTCTTAAACAGGCTGCCTATGTGGCCTCAGTTTGTAGCCCCTCCTGGGTTGTTTCCTGTTGATCCCTAGTTACTAAGGGACCCTTTTTGATCATTACTCTATGGCCTTACCAACCTCTTCAGCTTGGAAGAAAACAAAAACGACTCTACCAGCATGATTTTTGAAAATCACATCCTTTCAAGGGGAGTGTGGTTGTAGTTGTATATTTACTTATTCACACACTCATTCATTTAACAAATATTTAGTGAGCATCTATTATGTGCAGCAAACAGTGCTAATTGCTATGATTGTTACTGAACCAAACTTGGGTCTGCTTGCCCCACGCACAGCAAAGCCAATCTACTGACACTAGGTTGTGGTGAAGGAAAGTACAGCATTTATTGCAAGGCCAAGCAAGGAGAACAGGCAGGTCGTGCTCCCCAATGGCTTTCAGTGAAGGGTTTTTAAAGGCAAGGCGAGGCAGAGGGTTGCAGGGTGCCTGAGCGGCTCTTGGACATTCTTCTGACTTGGTGGTGGTGAGATAACCAGGTAGTATTCCTAGAGTCAATATCATCAATCTTCTAGTTCCTACCCACATGGATTCTATGTGCTGGTGGTCAGCAATTAACTTTTTCCACATGGTGGGGGTTTTATTACCTGCAAAACAACGCAAGGATTGTCTCAGGATATTATCTACAGCCTTGAGGAGGGACAAAAAGGTCCTTGCCTTTATTTTATGGTTAAATGATTATTACTTTATCTTGCTTAACTCTTGACCTTTGTTTCTGCATTTTCTACCTTCTCTGATTAAAGTTGCTCTTTGTAACTCAGGGAAGGCCTAGGAGGCTAAAGGTTTTCTACAAAAAGAGGCAGGCAGGGGAGATAGGAGTCTGTCCCCAGGAAGGCTCCACGGGATCCTTCTTGGTTCCATGATAAGATGGTGAGAAAAAACAATACAAACAAAATGCAGTCTCCACATAGAGTTGACCGTCTAATTTTCAGTACTAATAGAAACATAATACAAGCCACACATGTAATTTTTATTTTTCGAATAACCACACTAAAAATAGTGAAAAGAGGGTATAAATGAACTTATTTACAAAACAGAAGTAGAAGCATGAGTATAGAAGACAAACTTATGGTTACCTGGGGATAAGGTGGGGGGAGGGATAAATTGGGAGATTGGGACTGACATATACACACTACTATACATAAAATAGATAACTAATAAGAACTTGCTGTAGAGCACAGGGAACTCCACTCAGTATTCTGTAATGGCCTATATGGGAAAAGAATCTAAAAAAAAAAAAAGAGTGGATCTATGTATATGTATAACTGATTCACTTTGCTGTACACCTGAAACTAACACAACATTGTATATCAACTATGTTCCACTAAAAATTAAAAACAAATAATGAAAAGAAATAGGTGTAGTTAATGTTAATATTTTTTTCAATCCAATATATCTGATATATTATCATTTCAATATAAAAATTGTTCATGATATTTTACGTTCTTGTTTTCACACTTAGTCTTTAAAACCCGGTATGTGTTTGATTGTTGCAGCACATCTCAGTTGGGACTAGCGACATTTCAAGTACTCAATAGCCACATGTGACTGGTGGTTACCATATTGGATGGTGTAGGTCTAATTGGAAGGATAGTGGAAATAAGTGATGTCATAATTGTGGTGTCTTATGAGATAAGGGATAGAGTATTATGGGATGGATGGAACAGCACTGAATTGGGAATCCACAGAAATGGGATGCCTCTTAGATCTTCCTTTAACCAGGTGACTCCATGAAAATTAATTTGCCTCTCGATGTCTCAATATTCTTATCTGTAAAATTACATAAAGGAATGTGTGTGTGTGTGTGTGTGTGTGTGTGTGTGTGTGTGTGTGTGTGGACTGCAAAGGAAAACCAATAAGTGGAAATTAAAAGACTGATTTTAATATTTGGGAAGAAAACTGAGCTTGGAATCTCACTTCACATCACAATAACCTCCAGATAAATTAAAAAGTAAACTGAGAGTTTAAAACCTAAAAGCCTATCCTAAGTTATGTTACCCTCTTATCAAATCTCTTTAACAGGGAGGACCGTCTACACTTTAACGTTTTTGAAGAAGTCTCAAAAAAAGAAAAAAAAAGCAAGAGTGTAAAATGACTGTAAAACATTATGCAAAAATGCTAAACTTATAAAAATAAGCACTTAGCTACGATTTAAAAAAAAACAGAATCTGGTGGGAAAGTCACAGCTCTGGTTTTCGGTGACTAAATTCTTTACTCAGTGCTGCACTTATGAAAACTGGTAAGAAATGTAGTATATTGAGACCACAAGATATAAATAAGCAAAGGACAGAAATGAACACTTTCTACAACCATTGAAAATTGCCCCCAAACCGACTAACGTAAAGTACCAATTTACACCCATTAAATTAATATCGAAAAATAAGAATTCACAATGTTACCTAGGGTGCGAATAGCCATGTATGAAACAGAGGAGGAAAGTAAATACAAAAGGGAAAAAATCATTCTCATTGTGAAACTACATCATTATAATTTAAACCCCACCTATTTTACAAGGTGACGGATGTCAGCAAGACATGGGCCTGCCTTGATTTCAGACTTCTAGCCAGAACTGTCAGAGAATATGTTTCTGTTGTTTCTAGCCACACAGTTTGTGGTAATTTGCTATGGCAGCCACAGGAGATGAATACACCCACCTTGCCCAAAGTCTCGGAACTCAGGGACCATAAACCTGGGATTGACACCTAGGTCATCAGGCTCCAGAGCCCGTCCCTTCAGCCACTGCCTTATGTCACAACTGTCTGTGATGGTTGTGCAAATTAAAGGAGTAGATTGATCCCGGCACCCACCACACTGTAGCACTGCCCAAATGGTAACTATTATTAGTCTTTAATGATGTGGAAAATGCTCACGGCCTAATTTTAAGGGAAAAAAAGAGCATGATTTAAACTTGAGTGTAGGATATGACCTCAACCAGGATTCATATGGCATAGAAAACTATTTGACTGAGAAGAAACCAAAGATGGTTGCCTATGGGTATGGAATAACAGACAATGTTTTTTTCCCTTCTCATATTTTACTCTTCCATTTTTGCCTTCTTTCTCTCCTCAGTGAGTATGCATTACCTTTTGATTTGATTTGATTGGCCTTTTGACTCCAAAAGCAATGTAAAAACAAATAACAGACCGTAAAATACAGCAAAAGCCATTACTAATTGCTCAGCCACCTGGTCAAGTTCACCCCGTGCTTTCCCTTCTTAATCAGAGCAGACAAACGTAGAAAAGGTAATTCATATAAAAACTACTTTTTTTTTTACATCTTTATTGGAGTATAATTGCTTTACAATGGTGTGTTAGTTTCTGCTTTATAACAAAGTGAATCAGCTGTACGTATACATATGTTCCCATATCTCCTCCCTCTTGCGTCTCCTTCCCTCCCACCCTCCCTATCCCACCCCTCTAGGTGGTCATAAAGCACCGAGCTGATCTCCCTGTGCTATGTGGCTGCTTCCCACTAGCTATTTACCTTATGTTTGGTAGTGTATATATGTCCATGCCACTCTCTCGCTTTGTCACAGCTTACCCTTCCCCCTCCCCATATCCTCAAGTCCATTCTCTAGTAGGTCTGTGTCATTATTCCTGTCTTACCCCTAGGTTCTTCATGACATTTTTTTTTCCTTAAATTCCATATATATATGTGTTAGAAGGAGTACCTACAGCTCTGCCTGCTGGGCTGAGCGGGCTGGTGGAGCAGCCCCAGGAAATTCCCTCTCAGCCACCCATGGGGACAACACCCGAAGGGACCGGGGCTCAGGCTCCAGGGACTGAGAGAATCCTCAGCCCATCAGGGCGTTGCTGACACACTGGGCCCCTCACAGATGCAGTGGCAGTCCCTAAGGGGTACTTGCACTCCCATTTCCAGCCCACACATGGTTACTGAGCCCCTTTTAGTTGCCAGGACCCACTAGGGAGCAACGGCAGTGACAAAAAGACTCAAATCCCTGCAGTCTTGCAGCTTGCATTCTTGAAACGGCAGTCAGAAAACAAACAAACAAACAAAAAACTGAATGGAGATTCTATCAGACAACGATGAGTGCAAGAAAAGAAAAAGAAGGGTATGGTGGGTTGAATAGTGTTCCCCAAAAGTTTACATTTACCTGGAACCCCAGACTGTGGCCTTATTTGGGAATAGGGTCTTTCAAGGTGTAATTAAGGTAAGAATCAAGATGAGGTCTTACTCGACCCTAAATCTAATGAGAGCGTCTTTATGAAAGACAGAAAAGGACACACAGAGAAGAGGTCATGTGAAGATAGAGCCAGAGGCTGCAGTGATGTGGCCACTAGCTAAGGAAGGCCAGGATCCACCAGAGGCTGGAAGCGGCAAGCAAGGACTCTCCCCTTTGCAGGGAGCATGGTCCTACTGACACCTTGATTTTGGACTTCTGGTCTCCAGAAGTCTGAGAGAATAAACTTCTTTTGGTCTAAGCCACCAAGTGTATGGTAACTTGTTACAGCAGCCCCAGGAAACTGACCCCAAAGTTAAGGTGACTGGAGAGAGGGATAAGGATCTCTTTTATAGATGGAGGTTGGGGAAGCCCGCCCCAGCAAGAAGTATTTGAGCAGAGTTGCTAGAAGGGAGAACCAGGCCAGGAAAAGAGCATTCCTGTGGAGGGAAGAGCCACCGCAAAAGTCCTGGAGGGGCAAGAGAGAGAGCTAGAACCTGAGTGATGGGACGTTGCCAGGCCAGGGACAAGACCCTGTAGGCCTGTGGGCGGCAGTAAGGATTTCCCTCCTTTGGAAGCGTTGTTCTCAACCAATGCCCAACAAGACTACCATTTAAGAGCTGCTGATGGTCCTGTCTCACCCTTCCATGCCACACCAGGGCCATAGAGATTCAGGAACCTACCTTGGCCGGAGATGCCATATAGTCACAGCTGTTCGGTGGCTGCCACCCTGTGCTGGCACCAAAAACGTCTCTACAAGTTCCTGGTGCAGCAGCCATGTCCTCTCTACACTCAGATTCCTAGACTTATGGTGGGATTTCCATCCTCACCTTCCCAGAGGATCAGCCAGAGGGATCCCACACTCCCATTTTGTTCCTAGGTTCTACTTCCCCAAACTAGAATGTCTTTGGTTCAAGGGCTTTCATTGAATTTCCCCACAGAAGGCTAATCAGGGAAGACTGGGAAGGCTCTGAGTCTAGCATCTGAACATTTCTTGGGAAGAAGTCATGTTTTTCCATGTCAACTTTTGCGAACTTCAAATGACACCTAAGAGAAAATCTTGATATCATTGTGAGATCACATTATGAGACATCTGGACCTAGAACAGAAAATGAGCTTACTTGTCACATCTATTTTGGTTCCTTTTATGGCCCAGAGCCAGTTCCAAAGGGGCAGCATGCTGAGAAGAGAGGTGACTCGGCCAAAGTCACATAGTTAATGTGGGGTGGTAGAGTGGGGGGCAGAACCCCAGTCTCTCTACTCCAGCTCAAGTTCCCAATCCTATAGCTAACACTGCCTCTAACCTGGGGGGTCTCAGTCACTTTCCTGTCCCCAAAACCTGAGGTTCCTTCCCCCCCTTTATTTCATCCATCAATATTTATTGAGCATCTACCATGTGTTAGACACTGTGCTGGGCGTGCAATTGCGGTTCCTGCCCGAGTGACAATGACCGTGGTCAAAGTGCCATGACTCTCAGTAGCCTCCTGAACCAAGGGTGGGCTGAGGAGGAAAAGAAGACACTTTGCTGAGCATATCAGGACGACTCAAAGACAATGCCCACCAGAAGTAAGGGGGTGGTGTCCCAAGGGAATGAAAACAAACAGAGCCTGGGTCTGGCTTTACAGAAAAGAAATTCTTCCAAGTCATATACTCTTTTCTGAGTCTTACCCTGCTCACACTCCAGGGGCAAGATCTTCCCATGTCATACCTAACTGTTCCTCAAAACACTTCTTTCTTCTTGGTTGGGGGTTTCCCATAATTATAATCATAATAGCTACTCTTTATTACCAGGACAAGAGCGGGCTAGCCCTGTGCTCTAGGTTTGTTTTGTGTTTTTATTCATTTCAATTAGTTCACAAAGCAACCCTATAAGCTTCCATTGACATCATCATTGTCATGGTCATTCTGACAACTACCACAGCCATTTCTACCATTATTGTTTAAAGAGAGTGGAGAGATATCCCAAACAGAAAGAGGCGGGGCTGAATCAGAAGCCCGGGACTTTCCCCACCAGACCACACGGCCCCTCTACAGGTATACGTTCTAGACAACCAATTATTCCAATGCACTCTCCCGGATTCCTTTGTGATGTGAGTAATCAGCCCTATCGATCTATTTCCTCAAATGGCGTTTCGTTAGAGTGTGACACATCTCATCAACATTTGCACTGGGCCAAGAATCAATAACACTGGTGATGTCCAGGAAATCCAAGGATTAGACAGAGGAGAAAGGGAATTGATGTTACATTTGTACAAGGTGTTTTAGGAAGTGTTAGATTACGTGGTGGTCATCTGGAGAAAAAGAAAGGTGACTTCCTAACAAAGCAACACTTATTTTATTTATATTCTTTAACTAGGCAATGATGTGAGCGTATTCTATAGGCCTAGCACATGGTTACATATTCATAAAAGACACGTTGTGAAGTGAAGAAATGTAGAGAAAGCATATTGGTTTTGCCAATGCTCATTTGCATGTTGTTCGGTGAGCCATCTCCTTCTCTGAGACTAGGCATCTTCAGATTTTTTTAACATTTTATTCAGCATTTTATAGTTTTTTAAAATTGTAGTATAGTTGATTCACAATGTTGTGTTAGTTTCAGGTGTACGCACAGTGATTCAGTGCTGTACAGTAGGGCCTTGTTGGTTATCTGTTTTATATATAGTAGTGTGTATATTTTAATCCCAAGGAGGCAAGAATATACAATCGGGAAAAGATAGCCTTTTCAATAAGTGGTGCTGGGAAAACTGGACTGCTACATGTAAAAGAATGAAATTAGAACATTTTCTCACATGCTATACAAAAATAAACTCAAAATGGATTAAAGGCCTGAATGTGAAACCGTTAAACTTTTAGAAGAAAACATAGGCAGAACACTCTTTGACATAAATCATAGCAGTATTTTTTTTTGGATCGGTCTCCTAAGGCAAAGGAAACAAAAGCAAAAATAAACAAATACGTCTTCAGATTTAGAGAAAGACACACCTTGGACTGACAGTCAAAGAGTTTTAAAAACCTTCCGTGCATTCTACAAAAAGGATTTGGGTTTTCGTAGTTTCCCTGACACGCGTGACTATTAGTAGTATAACATCTCAGAAGAGATAGGAAAAGGGAGGATGAGAGTGTGAACCAAATAAGAAAAAGAATGCAGAGCTCAGTTCTTTCAAGAGCAATTGAAAATGAAGACAGAGCCCCTCTGAAGCTAAACCATGGTTGAATAGGGTAAGGAGATTTTGATTTTTAAAATCTAATCACACACTTTGTAGAAAATTCCATCATTCAAAAGTCACAGGGTCTGTCATTCCTGTCTTGGGTCCTAGACTTGTTCTGGGGATCACATCTGAAGGACCTATTCTTTCCCAGGCTCTTCCCAGTATGATAGCTCCATACCAAGAGATGCTGGATCAAGGACTTGACCCTCTGAGCAGCGGTTTCTCAGTCGGTGAAGGAGAAGTGCTAATTCTCCTTACTGCACAGAGGTGTATGGGGACCAAGTGAAGAATGAAGCAAGGCAGCACTTAGAAAACACTCAAGACCTCGCCACACAGAGGAATGTTGATTGTTCACAACCCAACTGGCTGCCTTTCTCTCCTCTCGTCCCTAGATCTACTGATAGATGTACAGACACTCTCTCTCCTTTTTGGGAAGATAAAGATGATCTTTTCGGGAAGTTCCTCACGTCCTGATTTCATCCTCTGCCCCTGGTGAGTGCTCAGCAGACCATCCTGGTGGGGATGGAGACGGGACATTTGGTGCCAGGGTATCAGAGTCCTTGCTCCCCTCTACTGTGAGTTGCTGTGTGACCCTGAGTAAATATAGCCCCCTCTGGGCTACAGTTTCCTCACTGGCATAATTGGGCTGATCTGTCTAAGTGGATGCCGCTCACTCCTGCAATCCAAGTACTTATGGCTCACTCAACAATGAGGAGGATTTCAAGATTTACCCTGAAACATCGTTTTAACCTAGCATTTGCCGACACAGAAACAAATTCTTCTTTAGAGAACAGGTTAGACACTGGACTCACAGGAAACCCTAGTCTGCTTTGTAATGAAGTAGGTCCCGGGACACCATGAGTATCAGCCTTGACCTGGGGCATTGGACTGAAGTCAATGCTGGTGCCCTCCGATGTCCTTCTGCACCCACATATGTTCACTTAGGGTCCCTCATTCATTCATTCAGTGTCTGATAGTGAATCTACTGCCTATAACAGAAATCCGGCCACAGCGGTGAAAACAAATGGGACTTAGGTATTTTCCAAAACAAGAACCCCAGCAGGAAGCAGTTCAGGTTCAGGGCTAATGAGAGTTCTCAGGGGTGCTAGCAGGAATCCAGGCCCCTCCCTCCTGATGCTCTGCCATTCCAGGGTGCTGGTCTTTTCCTTGTACTTGGTGTCCCGTGGATGCAAGACAAACATTGCATGGGCACCCGGGGGCAGAATGTCAGTGCTACAGGCAGGAAGAAGGGGAGAGAGCAGAAGCAAAGAGTCTCCTCTTCTTGAGCTTCTGCACTTTTCTTCTGGGAATGAAGCACCTCCTGGTGTTTCTGTCAACACCTGATAGGTTAGGGCTGTGTTAGTTATTTAGGCACTCCTAGCTTCAAAGGATGCTGGACAATAAAACATCTAACTTTCTAGCCTCTACAAGAGAAGGTAAGGTGGTTGGACCAGTGGTGCGGGAGCCTGTTTGTGGGACCTGCCAAGCCTTCATTCAACAAACAGGGACTGATGGCCTCATAGAACCCAGACCCCAGGCTAGAAACCCTGGGAGCTCCCAAGGAGAGAAACACAGACAAATAAACAACCTGAAGATGGTAGTGTCCAAGGCAGGTATCACAATGCAGCCTTTAAAGCATTTACATTTTATTTGTTTCGTATCATAAAAGTAAAAAAAAATGATCTTGATAGAACACTTTTAAAATACAGAAATAAAAGGAAACAGGAAATAAAAACACCTTGCCTTCAATATTAATGTTTTGGTGCTTTTTCTTCTAGCTTGTATTTTGAATCAGTTTCAATGGTCAGAAGCCAAACAAGATGCATTGGTTCATGTACCTGAGGGCTCCAGGGATGGAGGATGGCGTAAGCCACCTGATTCCCCAGGGTCAGGACCCTGGGCCTCTTTCCCTCTCTCAGCGCTGCTCTGCTTCCTGAGATGTGAGCTTTACAAGATGCGTCACGTACATACATCTGTGATCCCCAAAGAGCCCCCTTGTTTAAGGGTCTTCCCAGGAGTCCCTGATTGGCTGACATGGGGCACATCCTTCAGAAGGAACTTTGCAAGATTACGAGGGAACTTCAGGTTGCCAGGCAGAGAGAATTCCCTCTCTCTTTTCAAAATTAGGATAAGCTAAGTATATGATAATGTTTATTGAATGAGTGAATGAATGAGTGAGTTGGTGAGGGAGTTAGGTTCACCCACTCATCTCACTTCACCCTCCATGTCATCCCTCTGATGAATTCAACACAAAAGAAAGCATTATGTACCTTTTACAGATTAAAGAACTGAGCCCAAAGAAGTGCGATGACTAGACCCTAATTTTTCTGAATCTTCTCTTTTGGTTCACTCAGCTAATCATCATCACTAAAATAAATTAACATATAAGGAACACAGAACAAAGCTCAGCTTGAAACAAGCATTAGTTCAGTATAAGCATTTGTCATTGTTATTGTTGGTTTTATTACTATTATCTGTGATAGCACGTGTCAACTCACTTCTGATCCACTTGGTTAAAGCATGTGTCAGGTCCCTGTGAAGTCCCATAATTGCTTAGTGGACTTTTGTCCTATGGCAGGGTTCTTCTGCAGAAGGCTGGCATTTCAGCACCATCAGCACCTTCAAAGGTGAAGACATCCCTGTCTACTTAGGAGGCCAACTCATAAGGTTATTTCAAACCTACTTAATTTTCATTTTAGAAGCAAAACTTCATGCGAGGCAATTCCAAATCCCCTCCAGGAAAGATCAGGGCAGATGGCAGTCCACTAGCAATCCAATCTTCAAGTCACTGAGAGTTTTTTTTCTTTTTAGGTAATCTTTATTTTCTAAAAATGTACATAATTCATGCTCATTTGCAGAATTTTGGGGAGATACATTAAAGTATGGAAAAGGAAATAAATATCACATATAATTCCACCTCCCAGAGACAACTATAACGTTTCATTGAGTCTCTTTAATATTGATTTTTTCTATGCAATGTCAATACTTTTTCATTTTCTCTTCCTCATATTCCTTTATGAATGAATCAAACTTTTCCTAGCTCATATAAATATTCACCACATCTCTTGACATATTTTATTATTCAATCTTGTAAGACACTAAGCACATCCGGGAAACACGCTTTGATGTGTTTGGCACAGAGAATTCCATAATTTCAGATGAAATTTTCTGTGCAAGACCCATTATTATTTCATAGGGCATTAAATATATACTTTTCACAGGTTTTCCCCTGAAAGGTAGGCAGTGAAGAACCTGAGTGCTTGATCGGGGTATTAGCAGGTTAGCAGACCCAGCAGCTTGTTCTGACTTTTCGTTCTGAAGGCCTTGGTTCACAGGGGTGTCGGGACTGGAAATCAGCATGGAAATAAATCGTCTATTTTACTATGTGGGGAGATGAGGTCCTAAAGGGTGTGTGCATAGTTCTTTTAACACGTATCTCAGGGCACTGTAATTTCTGGTTGGTACATCTGTTTCTTGCTTTAGACAGAGATCTTTGGGGCAGGAACTATATCTCATCCATCATGGGATCCCAGGGCTTATACGATGCTGGTGCATAGATGCCGTTCAGGAAATATCTGCTGGACTCAGCTGAGGGACAGGTGGATTCACATCAGGTAGCTGAGAACCCTGGGGCACTAAGGTGGAGGCACACGTTGTTCAGTGAATGTTAGGTGGATGAATGAATGGGAAAAAAATGAGGAAAAGAGGGAGGGAAAGAAAGAGGGAGGGAAGAGAACAATATGAATATTCCTTACTATGTTATTATTAGTCTAATCTCCTTCGACCTCCTTCCTCTACACAAATGAATCCCAGCTTCATCAATTTTTCTAGTTCGTTTCCAAGTAGCTCTTTTTTTCATTAAAAATCTTTTTTCAGTTTTAATAATTTTTATTGAAGTAGAGTTTATTTCCAATGGTGTGTTTTTCTGCTGGACAGCAAAGTGATTCAGTTATACACACATATTCATTCTTTTTTCAAATATTCTTTTCTATTATGGTTTATCATAGGATATTCTAAAATATGAAATGAATGAACCTATCTATGAAACAGAAACAAAATCATGGACACACAGAACAGACTGGTGGTTGCCAAGTAACTCTTTAAATGATATTACCTTCCACTTCACCAGGAAATACACTGGGAGTGTTTGGGGCCTGTCTGGGCCTGTACACTCCCCAGCCCCACCCCTACCCCAGATCTCCAGGCCCGGCTTCCCTCTGGGTAGCGCAGATACCACTCTGCCAGGAAGCGTATGTGAGACAACGTTTCCAGGGCATAAACCCACCCGTCCCGAGCTGTGGGTTTATGAGACACCAGCTGGGAGTGAAGAAGCCTGCCGGCCTGCGAGGAGGAAACATGGAAACATGCCAACAGGCTCAGGGCTGGGGAAAGCAGCCATGCATCCTCCTCTGGACCAGCCCCACCATGGAGCACAGTGAGGTCACATTGGCCATCACAGAGCCCTCCCTCTGGGACGGCTATGGGCTGCACACCTTGCAAACTTCACACTTCAGCGTGCACAGCTTCCTCCAGACAAAGGGCTAGCATTACCCCTGTTTATCAGGTAGCAAACTGGAGCTCAGAGAGCTTTAGCTGCTTGAGGTCACTCTGCTGGGGAGGAGTGGAACCAGGTCCTAACAGGGCGCAAAGCTCTGGGAATAAAGTCCTAAGAGGAGAACCCTGGTGGCAAGATTTCCCCCTCAGTAAAGAATCTTTTTAAACCAAGGTTTCAGTGGACCGTGGATAGGCCCATGGGTAAGTGTCCTCCTCCTCATTGAGTCCCACAGGATGTTAATATGTGTTGTGTGGGAGAAGGGAGTTCTATGGCCAAATAAGTTTGAAAACTGCTGCTCAGATCTGACAAATGGTTGAGGCGAGTCACAGTCATGTGCCCGAAGAGTCCTAGTGTCTGAGTTCTGCCCCAGAGTCTCCTCCTCCCTGGTTTAAAAATCCCTCTTGTCGAAAATGGCCATTGAGAACGTGGCCTAAAGTCATTCAGTCAAATGGCCAGACTTTTCTTCTTCCTCTTATAACTAGGACACAGAGAACAATATAATGTCGGGGAGTCATGAATGTGTTCTGGGTCCCAAATTCAGTGCCCTCAATATTGCAAGCTTGTGGATATCATCAAGAAGAGAATTCTCAATCTGGTGAGTCTGGTGGGGCTTCTACTACCAAGAGATGGATGGTATTTGTTCTCTTCTTTAAAAGACCTTAACTGAGCAATAAGCAGGCACTTGGGGCAGGGTGGAAGGTGGGAACTAGTGGTAACATAAATATGAATCAAGTCCAGATCTCAAGCAGCTTACAATTTAGAAGGTATCTCTACTCTAGTAAAGATAATGAACTATGTGATGGCTAAAACAGAGGGCTATAAGAAAAGCACAGAGGGTTCTGAGAGGCCAAAGGAAGGAGAAAGAGATTGCAGCTGGGGAACTCTGGGAAGCCTTCCTGGAGGAGGAGACATTATGATCATCAGAATCATTTGCTCTTCTTCCTCTTCTTCTATGGGCAAAGTATATTACCTGTTCCAGCGATGCAAGGTTTGACTTGCTGTGGCCAATGCGATGTTAGTGAGCTTGATAGAGAGCAGAGTTGAACGTGCTTGCTTGCAGAAAGCTTTTTTTTTTTTTTTTTTTTTTTTTAACGCTACTGCCATCACCCATGGTCGGGGAGGATGAAAGAACCCACCCTCCCGCTGGGAGCCAATCCCACCTGAGTTCTGCTTAGATCAGCTAATCTCCAGCTAACCTGCAGAAGCAAGAGTGAGAATGAATGTTTGTGGATTTAAGCCACTGACTTTTTGTGGTGGTGTGATGTGTGGCATTTTTGTGATAATGGCTGTCTAACATAGATAAGTTGGATCTTGAAGGAAGGATATGATTTGGATTATGGAGAAGGTAGGGGGCCTCTCAGATGGAAACAGGGAGATAAAGGCGAGGAGGGAGGATTTCAGGCCTGTGGGAAAATAGCAAATGAGGTGGAAAGGGATTCAATAGACTGAAGGCTCAAAGCATTGGAGCGACTCCAAATTTTAGAAGGTCTGAGGCCAGTGTGAAGAATTCAGGCTTTACACTAAAGAGAATTGTAGTAGGCAGAATAATGACACCTCCCCGAAGACCTTCCTCACCCTCAGAACTCGTGAGTATGTTAGCTGACGTGGCAAAAGAGATTTGCAGGTTTCATTAAATTGATAATCTTGAGATAGGGAGATTATTTTGGATTATCTGGGTGGGCCCGATGCAATCATCAGGGTCCTTATAAAAGAGAGGCCAGAAGGTCAGAGAAGACATGTGGCAGAAGCAGAGGTCAGAATGATGCCACCAAAAACCAAGGAATGCAGGCAGCCTCTAGGAGCTGGGAAATTACCCCCTGAGCCTCCAGAAAGGAAAAAAGCCGTGCCTACATCTTGATTTTAGTCCCATAAAACTATTTTGGCTTCTGATCCCCAAAACTGTGATAGAATGCATTTGTGTTCTTTGAATCAGTAAGTTTATGACAGTTTACTACAGCAGCAAAGGGAAACTCATACCGTGACAGAGGTTTATATGCAGGGGAAAATCCTGACTAGAATTGTATTTTTGGATGATCGCTTTATCAAATTAGCATGTGTAATATTTATAATAAGAAGAATTAATAAGAATTAATTCATGCTAGTAATAATTATTACTAGCAATAATTATTAACTATTATAAACAATGTATTATTATTACAGTCATCACTCGTATCCAAGGTGAGGTCCTGGAACGACTCCCTCAAGGACACCAAAATCCAAGGATGCTCAAGTCCCTTATATAAAATGGCGTAGTATTTGCATATAACATACAGCACATTCTCAACATCCACTCATTTAAATCATCTCTAGATTACCTTATAATACCTAATACAATGTAAATGCCATGTAACTTGTTGTAAATACAATGTAAATGTTAGGTAAATAGTTGCCTGTACTTGGCAAATTCAAGTTTTGCTTTTTGGAACTTTCTAGAACTTTTTCCCAGTATTTTCAATCCACAGTTGGTTGATTCTAAGATGTGGAGGGCTGACTATGCTAGCATTTATTGAGCACTTAGTATTTACCCAGAACTTTTCCAAGAACTTTACAAGTGTTAACTCACAACATGCCTATGAAAGGAGAACTCACAGACAAGGAAACCAAGGCACACTGAGGAAATCAAGCACAGAGAGGTGCAGCAACGTGCCCAAGGTCACACAGCCCATCTAGCTCTGCACTTAGACATTGAGGGTCAGCCACGAGAAAGGATTCGCTGAAGTGACAGAAGGGATGGCGGCCTAGGGTGGTGCATCCCAGTCCAGGGCTATTCCCACTGCACCACTGGAGGCCACCATGGATGCTGCCCCAAGGAAGGAGAGAAAAAAACGAGGGCAAACCGTAATATCAGCAGGTCAAACGTAGGAGCACACAGGCAATTGGTCAGCAGAAGGCACCCTCCCCGCATGAAACCCCATCTCGGAAACAATGATAGAAGAAGCCTGTGTAAAGTTCTGTGAAAAGGTTTAACATTTTTTAAAGGAGATAGGACACAGCAAGAAGCAGACATAGAAGGAGGAGAGGAGAATGGGGTAGAAGAAGGCAGGGCTGCCCCGCTTTAAGCAACCTTTGGATTCATGAGAAAGAGATGCTCCTCTGGGTGGACACAGTCCTCTCCATGGTCCCCCCGCCTGGTGGGGATGGTTTGCAGAAGCTTCCATCTCTCCTGCGCTCAGCCAGGGGCTCTGTGCCATGTAAACCGTATGACTGTACTCCACTGCCCAGATGCAAGGGTGAACACCAGCAACCCCCTTTGGGTTTTGTTGTTGTTTGTTTGTTTCCGATAAACCTTTAATTTTAGAATAGTTTTAGATTTACAGAAAACTTGCAAAGTCAGTACAGAGAGTTCCTATTGTTTGTTTGTTTCCGATAAACCTTTAATTTTAGAATAGTTTTAGATTTACAGAAAACTTGCAAAGTCAGTACAGAGAGTTCCTATTGTTTGTTTGTTTCCGATAAACCTTTAATTTTAGAATAGTTTTAGATTTACAGAAAACTTGCAAAGTCAGTACAGAGAGTTCCTATTGTTTGTTTGTTTCCGATAAACCTTTAATTTTAGAATAGTTTTAGATTTACAGAAAACTTGCAAAGTCAGTACAGAGAGTTCCTATTGTTTGTTTGTTTCCGATAAACCTTTAATTTTAGAATAGTTTTAGATTTACAGAAAACTTGTAAAGTCAGTACAGAGAGTTCCTATATACTCCACACCCCATTTTTCTGCTGTTAACATCTTATTTTATAGTCAGCTATTATCTCTATGAGAATCCCAATGCCAACCATTTAATTCATGAAACCTCAAATAGTACTGAGCACCTACTATGTGATAAGTGTGAGGTGTCCGCAAAATAACAGTGAGAGAGCGGACAGCTCCGTTTTTTTGTGGTTTTTACATTCTCACAGGAGAGACAGTCAGTAACTTGTAGATAAGGTGGTTTCAGGCAGATAATAAATAGCAAACTGTAGCAAGAAAGTGACTCGCAGAGTTGGGTGAGGCAGTCTTAGACTGGGTGGTCAGGGAAATCCTCTTTGACGAATTGACATATGAGCTGAAACCTGAAAAATGAGAAGGGAAGAAGGCATCCCAGGCAGAGGAAAAAATGCGAAAGATCTGGGGCAGGACAAGCTCAAAAATGAGAGACCAGACAAGCGGCCTGTGTGGCCACAGCACAATATGTCCTGACAGGCGGCAGAAGCCAGATCAGATATAACCTTGTAGGTCAAAGGCTTTTGAGCCAATCGGACAGATTCTTTTATAATCCAGGCTCCACTCCTTATGTGCTGTGTGACCTCAAGCAAGTTACTCAACCTCTCGGTTCCTCGGTGTCTTCTTTATAAAGAGCTGGTGGGACAGGGTAGCATCCAGAGGCCTTGCAGCTCTGCAGCCATCATGACTCTTGCAGTCAGTCCACACAGCGGTGCTGGGCATGCACTTCACAAATCCACCGGCACCATCACAGCAACCAGGGGCCAAGGATGTTCTTGGAGCCTGTGACACAGATGCCTGGTTGTTCAGCTCCAGTACTGTCCAGCTCTGCCCCTTTGAGAGCCCACTCCTCACTCCCTCTATCCTCCCAAAGAAGAAAGCCTGGGTTGACATTACTCCAGAAATGGATTCTGGATCTGAGATTCCTCAGGACCAGCAGCCCACTCAGAGACACCAGAAAGGGCCTTGAGGAAAGGAGACATCCACTACACATGCTCTGGGAAACTCCTCAGGACATTCCCAGACTTGTCTGAGAGCCTTTGGGACAGGTTGACAAGATGAAGAATGTCAGACACAGAGGAAAAGAGTTCAAAAGCCGAGGGCTAATTGCCTTGGGATAAACTCTGACTGCAGGAGACCCCTGCAGAATGCCATTGCCCTGTGGTGGAGATTAGCCTGGGAAACAGGAAAGCTTCTCAGACTGGAGTCAGAGCTACACGGCTAGATGGTAATGGCCACCATTATTGAGTACTGAGTGTGTGTTCTGAGATGTTCTCACAAAAGCACCATTAAGGCAATCCAACCACTGTCCTTGTTTTCAGAAGGACGTTTCCATTAGGAATATGCTCACAGGCAAATCAGAAAACTGTACTAACAGTGGCTTAAACAAATAGGGTTCGTTTTTGTTTGGTTCTTGTTGTTGTTGCACATGGGGAAAGGGTCTGGAGATAGAGAGCTCCTAATATTGGTTGGGCTGCTTTGACTGTGGCCTCAGAGACCTAAGCCCCTTCTGGTTGTTTTCTCTGCCATTCTTACCAGTTGCCACATGACCTCATGCTTGTTGCCTCATGATTGAAATGTGGCTGCTGACAGTCCAGCTAGCACAACCATTACCAAGGCGCTCCTATTTGAAAGGGATTGAATCGGCAACCAATGCCACTATATTCAAAGGGTAAGCTGAGCCAGGGGTCTGCAGCATGGTATGGTGGAGAGGACATGGAATGTCTCCTGTTTACTCTGTGAAACTTCAACACCCTCGTCTCTCTCTGAGCCTCGGTTTCCTCATATACAAAAGGGAAGACAGTGATGCTAGTATCCATGTAAGGATCACAAGAAAGGGGATGTGAGATTTCTTAGTAAACAATGAAGGGGCATGAATGTTCCAGAAATTGCATGGTCCTCTCTGTGTAACACAGCATCACTGGGCAAAGAGCATGCTCTGGACTCAGCCTTCCTTGGCTTTGAATTCTTCCTTCTCCACTTATTACCTGGGTGACCAAGGTTAAAAAACAACTTCTCCACATCACAGTTTTCTCATCTGTAAAATGGGGCAAGAACTGTACCTTGCTCGCAAGGGCATCGTGCAGGTTAAAGCAGATAAGGCAGGGAAAGGGCCTTGCCTGTTACCGCCACATCAAAGGTGTTCAGTAAAGGGTGGTTGTTAGTACAATGTGCTGGTGACACACAATTTGAAACCTTTCTGTTCAACCTCTCCAAGTTCCAGACCCGTTGCTTCTACATTTGTCCTGGATCGCTTGACCTGGATGCTTCACAGACACTGGAAGGGAAAGGAAAAGAGGCTGACAGCCTAGAAACTCCTACCTCTCCCTCCTCCTTCCTCACAGGCCCCTGTCTAAACTGTCACCAAGCCCCATCAATCCCATCTCTCTGATATCCTCCCACCTCATCCCTGTTCCTCCTCCCTAAAGCCAGAGCTTCAGGGCACATTCCTAATCCTCCAGCCTAGAAACACCCCACCAGACTACTGCTTCTCAAAATGTAATGTGCTCACAGATCAGTTAAAATGCAGATTCTAAGTCCTAGGTCTGGGGAGAGGGGAGAGGATTCTCCATTTTAACAAGCTCCCGGGTGATGCTGCTTCTGCTGGTCTGAAGACCTCACTTTGCATCACCAGGCTCTAGAATCAACCGGATTATAGGTAAAACTCTGGGCTGCAGCCCAAACCCCAGTGCTAACACCACCACTGCCATTGCTGCTGCTAATACCACCAACAATAATAACAACAATACATAGTATTTCTTGAGTTCTTACTGTCTTCCAGGCACCCTTTTAGTCCTTGTCTATTTGTTATCACATTTAATTTACATGAATTCCTCCCAGTCTGTGGCTGAGGAAACAGAAGCTTGAAAGGTTGTCACATAGACAAGATATTTCAGCCGATTAGTAATGCAGCTAGAGTGCAAAGCCCAGTCTCTTATGGTCTAGGGACATTAGATTATTTTTGTGAAGTCTGTCTTAAATTTCCTGTAGCAGATGACTTTTGGTACCTGGTGTCAAATCCCTTGGGCTCACATGGGCTCACATCTAATTTCAGGCACAACCATGGTGGACAGTGGTGTCAGCAACTGAACTTAAAAGAGCTTTTGTATTTTCTGCTTCCTGTGCATGGTCCAGAAGAACTGGGTGTGGGTGTGGAAGGGTCAGTGGTGGAAAACATCCCCAGGGCAACCCTCAACCAATGCACTGGCCTTCTGTTCTCAAAGGAGCGATTCTGGAAAACATTCCGGACACATTGCAGATGCCCAACAAAGTCAAGACTCCATTGTCTCCACTGGCTTCCTGTCTAACACACCCTCGTGGTAGCTTGTCCTCTACTGTCTCCATCTCTGTTCTCTCCCTGCTGCTTCCTGAGGTCACCTTCCAAATAAACTACTAGGTACCCACGTCCTGCTCTCATGCACTGTGTCTGGAGAAACCAAACTTTCATAGGACCCAAAAGGGCATGGAATGGGTAATAGGGGTGAGTGGGTGTACAGTTTTAGATGGAGAAAGGATGGGGAAGAAAGATGTATCGAGCTCCTGTGTTGAGTCAAGAACAGTTACACATGCCAGCTCACTGAATTCCCAAATGGCTTGCAGGCTAAATTAAATATCTCCCTTTGGGTTTCCCTGGTGGTACAGTGGTTGACAGTCCACCTGCCGATGCAGGGGGCACGGGTTCGTGCCCCGGTCCAGGAGGATCCCACATGCTGCGGAGCGGCTGGGCCCATGAGCCACGGCTGCTGAGCCTGCGCGTCCGGAGCCTGTGCTCCGCAACGGGAGAGGCCACAGCAGTGAGAGGCCCACGTACCGCAAAAACAAAAACAAAAACAAAAAAAAACCCCTTTTACAGAGGAGGAAACTGAGATCCAGGGAGTTGAAACAGCTTATTAAGGTTACTCAGATGGCTAATGATTCAGAAACGACTCAAACTCAGCTCTGCCTGACTGCACACCCAATGTTCCCTCCTCCATACTGCAGCAACCCAAACATTCCACAGGGAGACCCTGCCCCAGCCTCCAGTTAACACTCCCTCCATTCTGCACTGTGATGATGTGGCTGTGGGAACGGACATCTGCTCCTCTCTCTGCCCTCCACAGCCTTAGTGATAATATTTGGATAGTTCAGAAGAAACATCACCAAACACCTACAATCTTTGACTTCTAAAGACGAGCGTGGGTTATTCACCAAATATTTGTACAACTTATTTGATTTTTGCTGACTTTTGAAAATGTGTCTCCTAAAGACACGAGACCCTTCCCTTTGTTTACTCTTTTGGTTTGTGGTACAAATCACGGGTAGGGTCCAGGGAGGCATCCCTGCCAGCAAAGCAGCACGCACGCTCTCCATGGACCCCCCGCGCCTCAAGGGATTTGGCAGACACCTTGCTGCACTTTCTTCTGCAGCCATCACTTCTCCTGAGTAAAGCCCAGTGGTAAAAAGTCACGATTCTGGAGCCCCATATGACCCAGGAAGTAAGCACAGGACAGGAGACTGAAGGCTGGGTTTCAGTGCCAGCTCTATACCAACCAGCAGTGTGACCTTGAATGAGATACTTAGACTCACAGAGACTCAGTTGTCCCATCTGTAAAAGGGGCTCCATCGAGGCATGGAGCACATTATTCTCCCTCTATTTCATTGATTTTAAGACAGGATTTTTGGTTTTTTACATTTTAAAAGCTTCAACTACAGGCAGGATGAATCCTAAAATCCGTGGCGTCTCAGATTGATTAAAATACAGCACTGAAGAAACTATTCACATCCAGGACAAAGAACTGCGGCAGAACCCCCAGGCCTAGAGCTTCTGCGCTGGTTGGTCACTGACTCTGAAATCCCCAAAGGTGTATTATATCTCACCTAATAAAATTATTATAAAAGTTGGTAGAAAAAAATAATTAAAATTATTTTTTTTAATTATTAAAACATTTGGAAAGGGGTCATGCTGTAAGAATGCAGGAAGCACAGGCTTTGACGTGGAATCCTGGGATCAGAGGTCTGGTTTAATAACCTGGGTTTCAGGTTATTAAAAACTGGGTTAGGTTTTCAGATAAGATCTGTAACCAAATATGTATAAAACTGCCAAAGTTCTTATCTATCACTAACTAGCTCTTTGAACTCGAACAAGTTACCTAGTCTCTCTGAGATTCAGTTTCTTCATCTATAAATTGAGGGGGAATAAAAGTGCTTTCTTCATAGTGTTGTAAGAATTCACAAGGTTAATACATGTAAAGTGCTTTCATTAGCTCCATCGTGTATGTAGTGCTCAGTAAATGTCAGCATTTACACACACACCACAATAAGCATATATGTGTATCTGAACAATGTCCTAGAATTTTTCTTTATCAGACCCTTCAAGTGCACCATGAGTGCCCCACTTTACAGATGAGAAAACAGAGACCAGAAGCTCTGTGACCCCCCTGAGCTCTCAGAGCTACTAAGTGGCTGAAATAGGCTGGAGAGAAACCCAGGTATACACCACACTAGAAGGCATCTGAGTGATCACCTTCCCCTAAAAATTCCCTATAACCTGCTTTCCCAAGATCTTCCATGGGAATAAAGGATGGCCAGGGGCATAGAACTCCAAGGGCTGCTTGCTTATATTTGCTTTATATTTTGGGCTTCTGAATAATTTTTTGTTTGGGGGGGAAAGGATTCAGCAGCTGAAAAATAAACAAACAAATAATTATAGGAATAAATACATAAGTGTCAAGCCGCTGGCTTCTCCCCTCCTCCTAACTTTCCTCTTCTGGAAAGTGACACTCAGAGAAGGGAGATGCTGGCTCAGGTCTCCGTGTCGTTTGATGTCAAGTAAAGCACCAGAGGCTGGGTCTTCACGCTGCCATCTCTCCAAGACCCACATCACCTCTCTGCCAGGGAGCCTCCATAGTGTATTTTACCCTGAGTTTGATTTGGAGAAGTTAAGCCATTTTAAACTCCACCACAGACTGGACTCACTGCGTGCCTGTCCAAAAAACCATGAAGACAACTGGAAATACCAAACTAATGACATCACAAGCTGGCATCCTTCCAAGGGTGGACGCATGGCATTCTGAACATGCACTGCATTAGTAAGCAGTGGAATGCTAATAAAACGTGTGCAATAAATTGCATTTTAAAAGCATCATGAGAGGCTGAGATTGCTCTTTCAAGAAACCCTACGAGGAATTCTTTAATAGAGTAAGAAGGGGGGGAAAAGCCTTTAACAATGGAATAAAAATCACTCATTTGAGTCTTATAAATCCAGACTGTAGTATATGGTGCTTCCTTTGAGCATATTGCTTTTTATGTGTGTAGCATATGCCTGAACACTCATAGATAAATCAGCGGGGTAACTATGGCTGGAAAGCAGCAGCTCCACCTCTTACCAATCCCCTTATCTAGTTTCTCCCCACCACTCCCGTCCCTCAAAAAAGAAAACTACTTCCACCCTTAAAATATCTAAGTATAGCGACTGGGTCTCTGGACCACAGATCCTTGCTGCCTTGTCAACATCTTTGAGCAACGGCAGCTCCGGAGGCCGGGGTAGGAAACTATGTGAAAGAATCCTCTGATGTCACAATTTCTGGGTGTCACTGGAACATCTGATCATCATTCCTTTGGCAATTCCAGCCTTCTCTGGAAGGTCAGTAGAAGCAATTGATTTATTCACCTCTACAGGAATCAGACTTGGACTATTTTGGTTTTCAGTGAATTATGCCTCTTCAGTTTGGGACCCAACCAAGGAGGTTTCCAGTGGAAGGGGGAGATTCTTCAGTTGGGCTGGAGCCTGGGCTGAGCTCCAGTGCTGCCTGTAATGAGAAAGAGATGTCACCAACCAGGCAACTCGGAAGATGCCCTGGAAGTCATGGCCTGGCAATAACTGATGTTTCCATCACTGTCTATGCAACAATGCGAGAGCCACCTGTGCAAAGCAGCAAGGAAATGCATCCTAAATAGCATCATGAAGTCCTTTGTAGTGGTTTGACTAGGTCAAGGGTAATGGGCCAGTATCATCTTATGATCTAGTAAACAAAAGTGGTGGCAATTTGGATGAAAAAAAAATCTAAGTAAATGAGGTCACGGTGATTTCGAGCAAGGAGAACAGATTGGCCATGAGGAGACCTGAGTTCAAGCACTTCAATTTTTTTTTTTTTTTTTTTGGGCCGCGCCATGCAGCTTGCGGTTCTTAGTTCCCCCACCAGGGATCGAACCCAGTCCCTCTGCAGTGGAAGCATATGGACTCCTAACCTCTGGACCACCAGGGAATTCCCCAAGCACTTTGATTTTTAAGCAACCCATCCTGTCACCTCTCTGAGACTCGGTGTCTTCATTTGTAACGCAGAAATAGCATCTGCTCAACTGAAATTAGAGAACAATTTGGGGAGTCAAATTAGATGTTGAATGGAAAAGCGTTTATCAAAAGAACACTAGTTCAGGGGCTTCCCTGGTGGCACAGCGGTTGAGAGTCTGCCTGCCGATGCAGGGGACACGAGTTCGTGCCCCGGTCCGGGAAGATCCCACATGCCGTGGAGCGGCTGGGCCTGTGAGCCATGGCCACTGAGCCTGTGCGTCCGGAGCCTGTGCTCCGCAACGGGAGAGGCCACAACAGTGAGAGGCCCGCGTACCGCAAAAAAAAAAAAAAAAAAGAACATTAGTTCAGAGAGAGGAAAGACCACAGGCTTCAGAATGAGGCTGCCTTCTGTTCCCCCTCCTCCTATGTACAGTTAGCCATAGAGTCCTACAGAATCTACTTAATTAAGTTCTCTACGTGTGTATCTCCTCCACCCCTCCGCCATGGCCCTAAGTCAAGCTCACCTCAGCTTTCACCTATATTATTAGAACAGCTCCTGGCTAGCCCCTCTACATCAAGGTATATCCACAGGGCAGTTAAGGTGACTTTTCTAAAATGCAGCTCTTAACAGTTCCCCATTTCTCACAAGAAAAAAAGCTTCAGCTCTTGTGTAAGGCTTAGCAGAGCCTTCAAGATTCACCCCTGCCCACCTCTCCACTTTTCTATAGCCGGAAAACATGGCAAACTGTGAGCTCTCTCTTAAATTTTCCATTCAGCTCATAGTTCATTGACCAAAGCAAGTCAGGGGGCCTGGGAATGACCTCCTGACTCTATTCCTCAAGGAACAATTCGTAGCTACCACGGGTGTTGCGTGGAGTAAAGGACCAAGATGAGAGGTGGGTGCAAACCTCTGCTTCCCCGCTGCCCTGCTGCATGACTAGCTAGCCGGTCGCTGGACACTCAGAGCCTCAGGCCCCTCATTTGCAAACAAAAAGGGTAACATTACCTTGATTTAAGGATTGGATGAGATCATGTATATAAACACCAGGTCGATATCTGGCACATAATAGAAGCTTAATATATGACAGCTGCTCTAGGCTTTTGCTATATTGTATTGTTGTTTCCCTTGCTTATGGCTGAGAGAGGTGTTCCTCAGTGGGGTCCACGGACTGCCAACAATCCACAAACTCCATTATCCACCTGCCTCAAGATAAGGGGCTTGCGCAGATGTAAACCCACCCCTCTCCCTGAGAGTCTCCCAGGGTCCCACCCAGGGTACGGCTGGGATGCAGACAGTAGGTGCTCAGCCCTGGCCCCTCACAATGGGACCCCGAGAAAACGATGGTGAATGGCGGGTCCAAGCAGAGCTGTGGGCGTTTGCTCCGACTCGTCAGCCCAGTGGTGGGGGAGGAATCGGGCTCCTGGCCCTTTCATTTAACTTCTTATTTTCCCTTTGGCTTCAGTTCCTCCACAGCATCTGGTTTCTGTCACTGGACAGATGACATTTGGGGCCCAAGTTCCTTGACCTCCCAAGGACCCTGAGCATCCATTGCACTTATCAGAACTGTGCGTCCCAAGCCAGAGGAATGCGCCTGCGAAGATAGGGAAGCAGCCTGGATCCAGGAGGGAGGTTGGAGATCATAGTGAGGACCTGGAAACGTGCCTGGGCTGTGCAAAGGCCTTGGGCTGCTCAGGCCAGCTCAGCTGTCCCGAAAGTCCTCCAGAGGCCGCTGCCACCTCCTGCCGCCTCGTCCCAGGCTCCTTGCATGGGGCAGGGCCAGCACTGAACAACTTAGTTGTGCAAACTTTCTTGAAAACAGATACGCACCCAAGAGAAATGAAATTTATGTCCGCACAAAAACCTGTTCGTGAATGCTCATAACAGCATCATTCATAATACCCAAAACATAGAAACAACCCATGTATCCATCACCTGATGAATGGATAAAGAAAAGGTGGTATGTCCATACAGTGGAATATTATCTGGACATGAAAAGGAATAAAGTACTGATACCTGCTACAACTGTGTGCATGGTGTGTGGACAGAGGAACTTTGAAGACATTATGCTAAATGAAAGAAGCCAGTCACAAAGGACCACATATTATATGAGTCCAATTTTTATGAAATGTCCAGAATCAGCAAATATATAGAGACAAGAAGTAGATTATTGGCTGCCTCCAGCTGGGAGGAAAAAGGTGGGTTGCTGGTCTCATATCTAAGAAGGCTTTGCCTAACCCAAGGCCATGAGTATTTACTCCTGTATTTTATTCTAAGATTTTTATAGTTTTAGTTTACATTTAGGTCTATGATCCATTTTGAAATTACTCTGTATGGTGTGAAAAAGAGGTACAACTTCGTACTTTTGCATGGGTATATTTGGTTGCCCCAGCATCTTTTGTTGAAAAGGATATTCTTTCCACACTGAATGGTCTTGGCACCCTTGCTGAAAAATCAGTTAACCAGAAATATGAGGATTTAATTCTGGATTCTGAATTCTATTCCAGTGATCTACATGTTTATCCTTGTGTCAGTACCACTCTGTCTTGATTACTGTAGGTTTACAGTGTTAAAGAGACTAAACAAGAGGGCCTTTAGACTGGGGTGGCTCTAATGCCTTGGTAGTCTGTGCATGCAAACCAAAACTTACACCAGAGTCAATGCACTCAAATTCAAGAAAATGAAACCTGAGAACAACCAGTCACAAACAGCCAATCAGCCTTTCCCAAACAAGGCAACTGCTCAAGCTCCAGCCAATCAAATAATTTCCTCGCTTTGCTTCTGTGTCTTCTCTATAAAAACCACTCCCCTGGCTCCTGTCTGTGGAGGGCTCCTATCTACTCAGTTTGGCGCTGTCCAATGCAAATGGATGCACGCTCAGACAAACTCTGGAACGTTTTAATGTGCCTTGGTTGATCTTTTAACAGCTGACTTTTGAAACTGGGAAGTGTGAGTGGTCTAACTTTGCTCTTCTTTTTTTCTGGCTTGTTTTGGCTATACTAGGTCTCTTAAATGTTCCATATCAATTTTATTATCAACTTGTCAGTTTCTGCAAAAAAAAAAAAAGTCACCTGGGATTGTGTTGAAAACGTAGATCAGTTTGAGGAACATTGCCGTGTTAACGGTATTAACTCTTCCAATCCAGGACATGGAATATCTTTCCATTTATTCAGATTTTCTTTAATTTCTTTCAACAATATTTTGTACTTTTAAGAGTTTTTGTACTACCTGTGTTAAATTTATTCCCAGATAGTTCATTCTCTCTGATGTTATTGTAAATGGAATGTTTTCTTAATTTCATTTCTGGAATGGTTATTGCTCATGTATAGAAATGCAATCAATTTTTCATATTGACCTTATACTATGCAACCCTGACGGATTCATTTATTAGTTCTCATAGTTTTTTTAGTAGATTCCTTAGGATTTTTACAAGAACATGCCATCTGCTAATAGTTTTTTTCTTTACCTTGCTTTACAATCTGGATATCTTTTCTTTCTTTCTTTTTTTCCACGTACTTGCCCTGGCTAGACCCTCAGAAGGTGTTGAACAGAAGTGGTGTGAGTAGACATCCTTGTCTTGTTTCTGATCTTGAGGGGAAAGCTCTCAGTTTCTCATCGTTAAATACGATGTTAGCTGTGGGTTTTTTGTAGATGCCCTTTATCAGGTTGAGAAAGTTCTATTTCTAGTTCATTGAGCTTTCTTGTAATGAAGGGATTTCAGATTTTGACAAATGCTTTTTTCCGCATCTATTGAGATGACTATGTGGTTTTTGAAAAGCAGAACATCTCCATAGGTTGACAAATGTCCCCTGAGGTTTGTGTGTGGGGAGAAGGGGAACATTCCCAGTTAAGACCCACTGCCTTAGAGAATTACCATGAGAATTCAATGTTATAGCATTGGCGTGTCTGTCCCAACGTCTGGGACGCAATAGACACACAACATAGGGTGGGCTGTTTTGATTTTTATTCTCCACCAGGACACTGCTCAGGGCCTGGAGGACTGTGTGTGTTTAAACAGAGAGGAGTTGCCCAGGCCCCTCAGGGGTCTCCTCCGTGACCTAAGGGAGCTTCAGAAACCTCAGCCCCAGACCCAGTGATTCCAGACACAGGACCTAGTGAAGACAAGTGCATTCAGCCACCCACTGTGGTTTTCCATTAAAACCAAATTCTGCCAGCCCCTCCCCAAAGTCTGTTAAGAAGAAATCAGGGTGGACATTCTGTCTTCACTAGGACGCGGCTGGCTCAATAGCCCTTGGCTCTGGTCTGCCCTTATCTTAGCTCAAGGGGCCCCTGGACAGGGCTGGCTGATGGGGTCAGATATGACGTCTGCCGTCGCCCTTCATTGGAATGGGATGGACCCCTGAGCATGGCAGCTCAGTAGTGAAATTAATCAAAACCTTAGATGGTAGGTGATTTAAATGCAATGTCTCTAATCCTCACAACATTTCTGAGGTGACATTTATGGCCATTTTACTGGTAAGGAAACCGGGAATCCAAGAGGTCAAGTGACCACAGAGCAATAAAGGATAACCTGGGTGATTCGAACCTACAGCTTGGATCCAAGGATTATAACATAACCACTGCTAAACCGTGTTAAATCTCACACGCACCCCATACAATACATATGCACACCACACACACACACACCACACCCCTGCCATTTCATGGAACAGTAGCTCACAGACTCTTGGGAGGCAGATTGGACAGGAAGCACCGGCATCTCGTGTTTAAACAGAGGCATTTGCCTTCCTTTGTATTCACCTGCAGAGGCTCCCTCTGAATTCTCTGTGTCTGACTCAGAAAAGGTGGGTCTGGGGCCAGGCGAGAAGGAAGAGGAGGCCCAGTACATCTCTGAGCAAAAATGACCCAGAAGGAGGGGGCTGCAATTAAACGATGAAAACACGAAAGGGAGAGGCCACCCATTTCTTCATCTAGTCATCCCCTTGTAACAATATTTATCAAGTGTCCACTACACTGGGCATGCAGAATAAGAGAAGGCAAGGCCTCTGCCCCTGGGGAGCTCTGGGGACAGTGGGGAGACTGACGTGCACAGACAAGCCAGTGGCCGCCGTCCGGGGTAACAAGGCCCGCAGTACGGTGGCAGCACGGAGTCCGGTGCTCAGCTTGGCCCAGCACGTGCTCTCCCCACCCCCTGGGTGCCCTGCAGAGCCTGGTTCATTCCTCCTGTGTCAGCATTCAGCTCTCACAGCAACTCCGCAGGCAGCCTGTTTTCCTACTGCAACGGGGCAAGGCTTCCTGTGTGCCCACTCAAATCCCCCTGGACGTCCGCCTTGTGGAAATGGCCACAATCATGTGCAATAATTAAACATGGACTAGACAGTCCACCCCAAGACTGTCTATTACTTACTATTACTAAGTAATAATTACTATTACTAAGTAATTAAGTACTATTATCCCAAGAGGGCAGGGGCTGTGTTTGTTTGCTCAGTCAGTGCTTTCTTTCCGAGGCCTGGCACGTAGCAGGTGGAAGCCACTGAAGCATTTCAAACAGCAAGTGAAATGGTCCTATTTAGGAAAATCGCCTTGGACACAGGAAGGAGGGTGGATTATGAGATGGAAGAGACAAGGGGGACAGGCAGAGACAGAGAGCTGCCGTAGGAACCCAGGTGAGAGATGGTTAAGACTGCAGACTTAGGCAGTGGGTGTATATGAGGGCAGGGGAGCTCTGGAGAGATATTTGAACGTTCAAGTTAAGGGAAGCTGCAGAAAGGGGGGGGGAAGAGAGGAGAGGGAGAGTTTTAGGCTGCATGGCCTGGCTTCGGGTGTGTTCCATGCCCGCATGACGGAAGAATCTCTGCTTTTGGAGAGATGAAAAAAGGAGAGGGTAATTAAATGTGCAGCTTTGCCTCTCTCAAGGAAATAAACAGACATGGACGTACCCAACCATGGCTGACAGAATGAATGTAGAGACGAATTACAAAGGCCTTCCATGTCGGAGCTAAAAAAGATATTCAAGGGCATTCCATCCCAGGCTTCTCTACTGTGACCCCCTCCTGCTCGCACCCGTCATATGCATCAGTTCCACTGGAGCAGGTTATGTGAGCAAATTGCTTGGAAAGGACTTCATCAGTGCAGAGGTCCCGTGAACTTCTTGTACCAGGAAGAGGTAACGAGACCCAAAGCATCTCAGGTCGTGCAAACATTCAAGTCAACCTATTTCTCATGAGCACACAAACTCCATGCTGTGTTGTGCTGTGGGCTTCAGGGAGACGACGGTGGATAAATCATGTCCCCTATCCGGCGTACTCGTAACTGAAAGCAGCTAGAAGTTTTATAATAAAAGCCAATGCTTGTAATGCACTTAAAAGGGTCCGGGTACTCTTCTAATACCTTACCTGTCCCAGCTTGCAGCAGCCCTTGGACATACAAGGTTCTTATTGTCCCTCTTCTGCTATTGAGGAAAATGAGATCCTTGCCCAAGATTTTGTACATCCTAGTTGTGGACACAGGAGCTAGTGGTGGAGCTGGAGTAGAATCCAGAGAGCTCAGCCCCAAGAGCTGTTCTGCAGAGTACTGGGCTGTCCCACTATACGGTGGCTGACATGTATCGAATGCTAACCACACTTTTTCATGCACTTGACACCTATTTCATCCTCACAGTGACTCTAGGAGGGGAAATAGCAGTATAGCATCGTGAACTTTGCTGTCCAGGCTTTTGGGATCAATTTCAAATTCTAACACTCACTATCCATGTAAACCTGGCCAAGTTTTTAACCTCCCTGTGCCTCAGTTTCCTCATCTGTAGTAAGGGGATAAAAAGTAGGCCAACCTTGAAGGCTATTTTGAAGATTTAATCAGTTCATGAGTGTAAAATGATTAAAGTGTGGCTGGCACAAAGGGAGTGCTTTTGTTACAGTTGGGGAAGTGAGGCTTACAAAGGTTAACTGCATTGTTTTCTATTTCACAGTTGGTAAGTGGTGGACTCTGCCTTCCTGTCCAACTCTGGAACCAGGGTTTTTACCGACTGCGCCTGGCAGACACAGAAATCAATATAATGGTTGGGTGAATGAACGAATGAGCTAAAATAATTATTTGGCAGCGATTATGACCTGGACAGTTTCATATTCGTTATTTCCCTTAATGATTAACTGCTTGAAGATTAGGTACTATTATGCTTTTTAGAGAGAGAGAAGAAAATCATCCAAAGCCACGACAACGCTGTTTGGTCCCACCACTGCCACAGTGAGAAGACGGGGGTTCAATTCCAGGTCTTTGACACCAAGGCTGATGTCTCTTCTTTACCATCAGAATAACCCAAGACCTGGGGCAAATCCAAAACAGATGCTTCCATCTGCAAAATTCCATCCAGAGCAGTTAGACCAGGGAGAATTCCAGAGGTGATGTCCTGCCTCTGCTGATTTCCAATCATAAAGTGGACCTTCTGGCACACGAATTAATTCTCTGAACCTTGGGTTCGTTTCCTGGAAAATGTGCATAACAATACCTACTTTGCAGGATTGCGGGAGTGACAGCGAGATGATACAGTATAACAGCTAGCATCAGACCTGGCACACAGGAGGCATTTAGTAGATTCATAGAATTAACATCAATTCATGTCACCACATGTTAATAGGTATAAGCGTATTAATTAATAATGATTTCAGCTTGGAGGCTGGGCGAAGTAGTGGGGAATACGTACAATGGAATACAACTCAGCTATAGAAAAAGAATGAAAATTTGCCATTTGCAGCAATATAGATGGACTTGGAGGACATTATGCTCAGTGAAAAAAGTCAGACAGAGAAAGATAAATACTATATGGTATCACTTATATGTGGCATCTAAAAAATACAACAAACTAGTGAATAAAACATAAAAGAACAAACTAGTGGTAACTCAGTGGGAGGGGGGTCAATATGGGGGCTGAGGGGTGGGAGGTACAAACTACTGGGTGTAAGATGGGCTCAAGGATGTATTGTACAACACAAGGAATATAGCCAATATTTTATACTAACTGTACCTGGAAAGAAACCTTTAACATTTATATAAAATTTTTAAAAATTTTAACTAAAAAATAAAAACACCTTCAAAAAAACCCAGCAAATAACAAAACAAGAAAAAAGATATTTCAGGTTGAACAGTAAGTTCTGGGTAGATAAGCATAGGTTTTAAGAGCCATCTCATCTGTTTTGCAGGCAGGATAAGTGTGCCGGCCTCATCTAGGTGGCTTCAACATAATCTGCACAGTTAATGGAGAGACAAGGGCATCACAGCTGCAGGCAGCTGAGGAAGCAAGCAGGAGCCAATGGCACTCTGCAGTTCAGAGTATGAAATATTTATTGCTCACTTTAATGGACCACGGCGCCCTGATCCAGGGAGCCCTGGAGCGGCCGAATGTTATGATGCTCTAGCAAAAGCAACTCTGTGTCTGAAGAGTTGTTTCAGCCTTGACTCGCACCTGGATTACGGGAAGAAGCTTTTTTTGTTTGTTTGTTTTTAGAGGGAGAGCTGGTTTCAGTTGTCTATGGAGGGATTTTTCCTGAGCTGGAGTTGTGACCATCCTTTATGTGTTTATTCATTTTGTGAAATTTCACCAGCCAGCTGTGGGTTCAGGGGCTCTAATGTGGAATTCGACAGTCCTTTTCTGGATTACCCCCAAAGCCCTGAGCCCTTTCCATGCTCTCTGCTGCCCTGCTGTCTGTCAGGACCGTGGGGTGACAGGGAACCATCCTCAGGGGATGTAAAGCATCATGAGAATTGAACATTTTGTCCCTCCAAACCCAGCTCTTTGCTCTTGGGTGTCAATGCCTCAGGGCTCATCTTCTCGCCTCTGAAGCTGTTCCACATGTGACCAAAACATACGCCCAACTGTGAAGGTCAAAAGTAAAAGTCACCTCAGAGACGATCTCTTTGTGTGCCGTGGACCCCCTTGGTTGTCTGGAACTCCTGTGGACCCCTTCTCATAAAACAAAATATGCAAGATTAGAGGGATACCAATTATATTTCAGTACAGTTACCAAAATAGTTTAACAACAAATTGGTAAAATAATCATATTCGGGCTCGTCTATTAGCAGGTTCTATAACAAGGGCTAGTGGGGGTGGTCTGAGGAAGAGTGTATTTTTGAAGGACTGATGAGCATCCTTCATTCCTACAGTGAAAATATCTGCAATATAAATTGGTGATAGAGTCCCAGGCACTGCTTATAAAACTGTGGCTTGTTGCCTACCTTCATAATCAAGGTAAATTATAAATTTCAGTTAGAAGGTAATAAAAATGAAGATGCGTTTTGGTTCCCATCTGTATTGGATTGAATGCTGGCCCCAAAAAAAGATATGTCCATGTTCTAATGTCCATATGGGTAAAGGGGACCTCATCTGGAAAAAAAGGGTCTTTGCAGATGTAATTAAATTAAGCATCTCGAGAAGAGATCATCCTGGATTACGAGTGGGCCCTAAATCCAGTGACACGTGTGCTTGTAAGAAATAGAAGAGAAGACCAGAGAATTCCATGTGAAGATGGAGGCTATGTGACCACAGAGACAGGAATTGGGTTGGAGCTCCCAGAAGCCAAGGAACCTAGAGCCACCAGATGCTGGTCGAGGCAAGGATGGGTTCTCCCTTAGAGCCATCAGAGATCACGGCCCTGCCCACACATTGACTTCAGACTTCTGGCCTCCAGAACAGTGAGAGAATGTTTCTTTTGCTTGAAACCATCCAACTGGTGGTCATTTGTTACAGCAGCTCGAGGAAACTAGTACATTCACTGATGTTCACTGATGTCTCAAATTCTAGTATTAAGACCCCTGCGTAGGTACAACTGCGTCACATGTTCATTCCATACGTATCTGTGGAATGGTTACTTTTGTTCTAGATGTGGTTGTTGACACTGGAGCCTGGGCAGTGGATAAGCTTGCCTTAGTCTCTGCCTTAGTCTCTGCCCTCAGGAAGCTTGCATTCCAATGCAGTGGGTGATGAAAAATAAACAATAGAATAATTCATAAACACAATGTCAGGGGGTGATAAGGTCCTTGAAGCAAATAAAACAGGGAGGTATACTGAAAGTGACTGGGGGACTGGGTGGCCAGGGAAAGATGACCATTGCTGAGAAGATGACCATCTAGCTGAGATTTAAGTGATTAAAAAAACTGCCAAAAATGACGGAGGGAAGAGTTTTCCTGCAGAAGGAATGTGCAAAAGCCTTGAGGCGGGAACAAGCTTGGCTAATTTAATGCAGAGAAGAAAGGCTGTACAGCTGGAGCAGAGAGTAAGGGGAGGGTGGGAGGAGGGGTAGGTCACAGAGGAGCATACCACTGACTGGGGCCTTAGTCTGGGTTCTCAGAGAGACGGATGCTGAGATGGGGATTAGCATGCAGGGGGATTCTTCGGGGATGCTCTCAGGATCACAGCTTGGAAGGGAGAGGAAAAGAAGCAGGATTTGAGGAGAGAAAAGTTGGGCTGCAACGCAGTCACCCTCAGTTGACACCCCAGGGAGCTCTGGAGCTGAGATCATTCTGCAGAGTTGTCCTGCCTGAAGGACAGGGGACCAGGCTGGATACCCTGCACTGACCAGTTGCCAGTGACCAGCTCATCCCAGAGAGGGGAGTGCGACCACGGGTAAGGGGACTCTCTTCATTTCTGAAAAGCCACAAGCTTCCAGCATTCTCAGCAGCTAGGAGACAAGCAGCTCGGTCCTGAAGGAGGATCACACACTGCAGCATCCAACACAGGCTTTGGCAAGGAGTTTGGGTTTTACAACTCTATGCGTGTGGAAATCACAGCTCAGAGAGGGCAGTGAGTTTCCTGACGTCACAAGGCAGGCTAGGGGCAGAACCAAGTTTAAGTATCTTGCTTCCTAGATCAGTCTTCCTTCTGTTATTCCCCAACCTTTCCGAGGGCCAGAATGTAACATTTTGCTCTGCATTCTGATGCTCAGAACTTCCCAGGGCAAGGCCACGTCTATCCGTCCTTGAAAGTAGCTGTTTCTAAGGAACCATCTTGATCTCCTCCTCCTTTAGACACCAGGAGTGCTGGAGATGCATTTGTGTGTACATCAACCCACGTGTGCAGACACACATGTGCCTACACGCAGCCATGCCCACGCACACATACACACATGCATACACCCAGTAACAGTGCATTCCTCTGCACTGTTCTGTATCGTTGGTAACGTGGATTCTCCAGCTTTCTGTCAGTGTCGACCAATTATTACGCCCCCCTGGCAGTCATCCAGGAAGATGGGGCCATCCTTTGAGGAAACCACGTGAAGACTGATTACCTGCTGTGTATGATTTCTTCTCTTCTTAGCAAAGAACACTTTCTCGGAGCCCAAGGCACTCAGAGAAGATGTCACTTTCCCAAGAAGCAAAAGCACCTTCCACACATTTCAGATTTCAATTTACCCAGCAATGGCCAGTGACTGACTTCAGATCCTGATAACACTCTCATCTCCGTAAACTCCGGAGGGCAGCCAGTCAATGCAAGCCCGATGCTTCCTGGAGTCTGGAAGCAGATCAGACTGGCGTGAAGTGGCCTCTCAGAAGATCAAAAAGGCCGTGTTAGAGCTCACCTCCAACTCTCCAAAATGCTGTGAGTTTTCCAACTTATGCCTTCATTTTTTTTTTAAAGGAAAACACACACACGCTTAGAGTCTATTTCACCACCTTGCCCAGATTCTTAAGTGAGGTGAGCAGACGGTGGAGGTAGCTTGTGTAATCGACTCGCTCCAGACTCAGAGGCCAAGAACTGGCTTCTCCAGCCCCAAGGTGGACATAGACCCTGGGCTCACCGTTGTGCTGGGAACAAGGGATGCTGTACATAAATGTGCCTCTCAGACTCTCATGAGGATACCCCTTTCGGGATCTACCACTAAGAGCCACAGGTGGGAGAGAAACTGAGCTGCTGTAAAAGGCCACAGGCAGGAGGGACAGCTGTGCCCCTGGGACCCTGGCTTTGTGCCTGTGTGTCCACAACCAAGAGCCATTCGACCTTTCTCAGCATCCGGTTCTGCCACAGGTTTGATGAGTGACTCCTTCGCTCACCCGCCGTGTGTTCATCGTCTACGAAACGCTACACCTCTCCAAGGTCTGTGGTTGGCATTAACTGCTCAAGCCTGGAGAGGCAACAGTATCCTCGATGAGGTGTCTCAAGGCTAACGCTTGCCTCCACCCCGGCCACCACTGCCCCGGTTCAGGGACTCCCGCCTGGGTTCAGACCTCCTCCGTCTCCCCAGCCGGGCGCCACCATCTCTCTCGGGAACGCCAAAGCCGTCTATCAAAGGTCAAATTCCCAGGCCATTAGTTCCCTACTCAGAAGTGCTGCCTGGCTCTCAGAAATGGGAACAAAGATCTCTCCTCGGAATGGGAGTCACACAGCAAGGTGGGCAAGAGTATAGAATCATCTAACTGGGTTCAAATCCCAGCTCCGTCACTCACCAGCTGTGTGCTTTTGCACAAGTCCATTCTCCTCTCTCTACCTTAGTTTATTTATGTGCACGAGGAAGATGAAAGTGCCCGCTTCACAGGACATTTTATGTGGTTTAAATCTGTGAATACATATAAAGTCACGAGAGCTGCAGTTGACGCATCGTAAATCCTCGGTAAACTTTAGTGATTCTCAATGTTATAATTAGCCAGAATCTTCCATTGCACAGTCCCAAGAGTTAAGACACAGCTGAGCCTGAGATAAAGTGAATGGAGGCTGTTTATTCATAAACCTGAGGCAGGGAAACCTTCAGCTGGCACCTGCATTCCAGCAGGGGTTCCAGGTGCTGGAAAGGAATCGGTTTTGTAAGAAGAAAAAGAGGAGATGCCGAGACAATGCTGATTGGTGAGCGATTGCGGGGGCGGGTGGGTGTTGGGATGTGGGGAGACTTTCTGGTTGGTCTGTAGGTAGATTCAACTATCCTTAACCAGCTGCAAGGAGCAGGCAAGCAGTTGGGGCAGTTCTAAAAGGGGAAGGATGGTTTGTTCAGTGTTTAAGGCAGAAGGCTTCCTGGAACGAGTCGGGGGTCATAGGGAGCTTCTCTGTGGTCACACTGTGATCATCATCCATATGAGGGAGACGGGGGCAGGCCGTTTCTCCCTCCCCTCCCATGGTTCCCATGTGTTCAGGAAACACATACATGGAGAGCTCCTGTCTGTTCCAGGCTTCACAACAGGGACATGGTGTGTAGCGTCGGGAGCTGGCAGTCAGGAGGGGAGTCAAACAAGGACTGACATGGTTGCCACAGGGTGGGAGAGGAGATGCACCCCCTGCCCCAACCCTGCGTGCTTTCCCCCACATGCTTCTCCCAGAAAGACCTCCTCCTCAGACACCCTCACCCTCAGGTTGGATTCACAGCCTTTCTGTGCTCGGTAGCACTCTGTTCTGCTTCTCGAATCACCCCAAGAGTACCGTGATCACCGCCTGTTTACCTGCCCCCTCCCGTCTTCTACACTGTGAGCTTCTTGGGGTAAACTACCTTCTCTCATGCCTCTCCAAAGTTCAGTGTCTTGCCTGGTAGATATTTGGGACATGTCGATGGACTCTGTGAATGTGTGCGAGCTGCATGCATGAATCATGTGGTTTCCAAGGTGGGTCTCAGATGATGAGCAGATAATTATTAGAGAAACGCAAATCACAACTACCATGAGGTGCCACCTCACACAGGTCAGAATGGCCATCATTAAAAAGTCTTCACATTACAAATGCTGGAGAGGGACTGCAGAAAAGGGAACCCTCCTACACTGTTGGTGGGAATGTCAATTGGTGCAGCCACTCTAGAGATCAGTAGGGAGCTTCCTCAAAAAACTAAAAACAAAGCTGCCATATGATCCTGCAATCCCACTTCTGGGCATATATCGGAACAAAACTCTATTCAAAAAGACACATGCACCCCTATATTCATAGCAGCACTATTTATAATAGCCAGGTCAGGGAAGCAACCTAAATGTCCATCAACAGAGGAATGGATAAAGAAGATGTGGCACATATATACAATGGAATACTACTCAGCCATAAAAAAGAATGAAATAATGCCATTTGCAGCAAAGTGGTTGGACCTAGAGATGATCATACTAAGTGAAATAAGTCAGAAAGAGATAGACAAATACCATATGATGTCACTTATATGTGGAATCTAAAATACAACACAAATGAACTTATCTATGAAACAGAAACAGACTCACAGAGAACAGACTTGTGGTTGCCAAGCGGGGTGGGGAGGGATGGATTGGGCTTTTGGGATGAGCAGATGCAAACTATTATATGCAGAATGGATAAACAACAAGGTCCTACTGTAGAGCACAGGGAACCATATTCAATATCCTGTGATAAACCACATGGAAAAGAATATATATATATGTATGTATGTATGTATGTATCACTGAATCCCTTTGCTGTACAGCAGAAATTAACACAACATTGTAACTCTACTTCAATACAATAAATTTTAATAAATAAATAGGGAAAGAAGATGAACAGAATATTACCGAGGAGAGAAGGACACTGGAAAAATATGTCCCTGTGGGCAGTGATTTTGTCTGCTTTGTCCACCTCCTGTCCCCAGGCCCTCAAACAATGGCTACAACATAGTTGACACTTAAAAAGTCTTTATTGAATGACTGGCAAGAAGCTACCTTCTCCTGCTTTGCTGGATGTTATGCAAATGAGAGAGGTCATCCCAGGACAGGATTTAAGCAGTGCTGCCTGTCCCAAGGTAGGCTTCCTGCCCTGCATCCATGAAAACCTCCCAGTCGCTTCCAGGAAGAAGCTTGGAGGCACACACTTTGCTGAAAAGATGTCAAGGCTTCCTCCACACCAGAATCTGGGTTCTACGGTATCCACCATGTCTGTTGCACCCCTAGATTCTGTCTGAAAGTCCCAAGGAAATGGGCTTCAGAATGGAACTCCAGCTAAAATGCTTCCCACTTTATCTGAGTTTGACAAAGTCAGGCTGACCTGAATCCACTCCCAAGGCATAAGCCCTGGGATCCATGGGAACTGGGGGTGGTGTGCGTGGGTGAGAGAGATGAGTGATGAAAGAAAGAGAGAGAGGGGCTTCCCTGGTGGCGCAGTGGTTGAGAGTCTGCCTGCCGATGCAGGGGACACGGGTTCGTGCCCCGGTCCGGGAAGATCCCACATGCCGCGGAGCAGCTGGGCCCGTGAGCCATGGCTGCTGAGCCTGCACGTCCGGAGCCTGTGCTCCGCAACGGGAGAGGCCACAACAGTGAGAGGCCCGCGTACCGCAAAAAAGAAAAAAAAAAAAAGAGAGAGAGAGAGAGAATGGAATGAGGGACTATCTATGAATGAAATGTAGTGGTTATTAGTGTAAAAGATGAAAACCTCGTATTCTTAATTAATTCAGCTCAAGCCTTCCTCAAGCCAAACCCCAAATCAAGATCTGTGCCTGGAACCAATAGGCTTCTTATTTTTCAAGCCAGGTAAGAGTTGCATCTTCTGTTTCTTGCAGCCCACAGAGGCTCTCCGGTGGCAGGCGAACACTTCTAAACTGAATGAGACACACTGTGGTTGATTGTCCTTAATGGCTGTCTTTGCTCTTGACCTACTCTTCCAGATGCAAACCCTGAGATGCTTCCCGATAGGTCCAGCTTCAGGCCTGAGCCCTCACTTTGCAGGGGGAGGGAAGGCACCTTCAGACATAGTCCCCCAAATGGAGAAGTATCTTCCAAAAAAGGAATAAGTTTGCTGTCAGCCAAACAAGGTGGCAGTCAAAAAAATTACTATAATATAGAGGAGAAACTTGATTATAATTTCTGACCCTTCCGTGTCACCTGCCCCTGGAATTAGGTGCAGCCAGTCTTTGCCTCTCTCCCAGCTTGGACACAGAGGTGCCTTTATTCACGTATCTATCGAGGGTTCCCATGCATGCAGGATCTGTTTCACATTGGCACCCCTTTCCAGCAACTCCTTCCATCCACTCCTGCCAGGTCAACCAGGAATGTGCCTCTTATCACTGCCCTGTCCATCATCGGAGGGGGACAGCAGCAGTGGGGTCATGCAATCACCAGAGTCTTGTGCGATCCCAAAGGAGTAGTTGATGGAGGGCGGTGTGCACCTCGTGTCTAAGCTCAGGGCTCACTGTCCCTGTAGAACCAGGGTTTCTGGGTCAAAGCCTTGAGGTCCACATAGCTCACCATGTGGAAGGGGACCCCGATCCCCTGCTGCCTAGAAGTGTCCACCCCCTACTTCCTAACTCCCGGACCCCGGTCTGGGCCAGGTTATGCTGGGCACGATGTTGAGGGTTCGTCATCCGAGTGGTAGCTCTTCCTTTTGCCATCCAGGCTCCAAGTGTCCTGCACGTCACTTTCCCCTCAAGTTCCTTACGCTGTTAAGACCCTGCAGGTAGAGACCTAACCCTGATCCTGCCCTGAAAGCACCGAGGGGCCTCCAAGACAGCCCTTTCTTCTCTCTGAGCTTCACCTTATCTGCCCAGCCACCTCCCGCCTGGGGCAGGAATCCCCTCTGCCATTTCCCTGACAAGCACCCGACCTGCCTGTGCTTGCACACTCCCAGGGACAGGGGACTCACTTGTTCACAGGCAGTCTGTTCCATCACCAGAGACCTCTGAAGCTGCAGTATCCCTGGGCGGGGCCTGAGCAGAGCTAACATAGTGCAATCCCCATGCCCTTGATGGCCACCCACTCACCAACGGCTCTGAGCGTGGCTTTGAGGATCCGGGTCACACCATTATGTGGCAAACCAAGGCTCTGATGCTGGGCACATGGTCTGTTCCTAAGTCAGGTGTCTTCCATCTATTTTTGGCTTTTTCAAGCCTGAATCTGGGGTTTTATACTGATCCCTAGATGTTGGGGCTAGATGTTGATGCTGAAGAAATTATTTGAAATCTCTATAGAGGCTGCTCACCTCGTTCCCATCATACTGCATCCTGCAGGGGTCTGAGTGAGGGCTCTGGAGTCAGACGTACCTGAATTTGCCTCTTGGTTTCAGCTTATTCGCTGTGTGACACTGGGAAAGTTCCGTAAACTTTCTGAGCCTCAATTTCCTCAACCTAAAATGGGGATGGTAAAAATCCACTTGCTTTGCGAATGCTCGGAGGATTCAGTCAATGAAAACATAAGATATAAAGGACTTTCCACATGACCTGGCTTTGCTGTTATTATCCCACGTGTCGTTTCCTGGAGGGGATTTTAGGCATGGGAGAGTACTTGGTTAGCTCTGGAAGCCCTGTACTTCTGATGCCATTGCCATGGTCACCACCCTGGCACAGTCTACCCTAGGAAGATGAGCAGGATGGAGGCAAGAAGCTTGGATCCTGGGCCCTGGATGGGCAGCTCCACGATGAGTCCATAAGGGAGCTGAGAGGATTATGTGGTTTTGTGTTTGGGGAAAGAAGGGGCTGCTCTTTGGGGTTCAGGCCCTTCTAAAGGTGAAGGGACTTGAGGTGTGAGCTGTCTGGGATCCAAGTAGAACATCACCCCCATTCCAGCATGGCCTTTTGCACTGGAGGCTGTGTAGCCAAGAGGAGAGAGCTTGGCCTTTGGACCCAAGCAGACCTGGGTTCAAATCCCAGCTCTACCATTACACTCAGGCTTCTTCCCCCATCTGGATTGGTGGCTTCTACCAACTCGTTCCTGATTCTTCTTTGACAAGCTCTGTTTTCCCCTCTCCTTAAAATTCAGTTCAAGCAACCCCTCACCCAGAAACTCTCTGAGGCCCCCGAGGCAGGCTTAGGGTTATTTTCTCTGTTGTCCCCAGACTATATGGTGTTCTACCACCAGTCACACGGAACTGAAAGAGCCTGTTCAGTGTCAGTCTTCCCGACCCCTGCGAGCACCTTGAGGAGAGGGACACAGGCTCATTCATCTGGATCTGCGGTGCCTGGAATGATGCCTGGCACCATGAAAGGTACCAAGAATATTTGCTGAATTAGTTCATTACAAATAAAAACAGAATCAAAACCAACTAGCTGGGTGCTGGGGACAATTGTAGACTGGAGAAGCAAGAAGGGAAAGGAGGGCTTCCCCGGTGGCGCAGTGGTTGAGAGTCCGCCTGCCGATGCAGGGGACGCGGGTTCGTGCCCTGGTCCAGGAAGATCCCACATGCCGCGGAGCGGCTGGGCCCGTGAGCCATGGCTGCTGAGCCTGTGCATCCGGAGCCTGTGCTCCGCAACGGGAGAAGCCACAGCAGCGAGAGGCCCGCGTACCACTCCCCCCACCCCCAAAAAAAGAAGGGAAAGGAACAAGAATAGACCATTTCCTGTACCTGGTGGGCTAGGAAGGAACCTGGGCCAGGTGAGACATGGGTTCTACTGCAGGCTCAGGCACTAACTGCTTTGGCCTTGGGAGAAGTCAACCCCACTATCTGGATCTGGATCACAGCTTCCCTCCCCTGGGAATGGCTGGATTGGCTCATTGCCAAGCTCTCTTCCATTTCTGATGCACTCTCTGGATGGAGGCCCTTGGCTGAGGCCAGGCTCTAACCCTCCCATCTTCCCTCTCAGCTCAGGGCCAGGGCTGTTCACAAGGAAACAGGCCTCCAGAAGAGGGCTGGATTGTTATCTCCAAGACAAGCCTCTAACTGGCCTCACAGTTTAAGACAGAGAACAGTTTTTTAAAAAAATGGACGCACCTCCCGATCCAGCTCTATTACCAGCAGGTTTTCCGTCTCATTTGTTTGTCTCTGAGTGATCTGAGGCGTTCATTCTGCATCAGCAACACTTAACAAGAACTATGAGAAGAAATAAATTTGCCACAGACATTATACCCCACGCTGCAGTAATTACAAACCTCTGTCCTGAAAGCAGCCTGAGGAGGTTGAAATATATGAATGCATAATGCTTGGGAGGAGGAAAGAGGAAAAGGAGAGAAAGACGAAAGAAAGGGAGGGGGGAGGGTGGGAAGGGGGGAGGGGATGAAAATAGACACCAATTTATCACCAACGATCTGTGTGCCAAGCACTATGCCACGCTCCTTACCAGATTTACCTCATTTAATTCTTTCAGGATTCCTGTGAAGTAAGATTATTGTTAAGTCCAGGTTATAAAGGAGAAAGTGAGGTCAAAAGCAGAAAAACAGGTTTGCCAGCAGTGGAGCGGAGCAATGGGAAATGAGTCAAGTTACCCTGCAGCACCTCCAAAAGATACCGCATGCAGAGCATCAGGTACGTACAAAGTAGGAGCGAGGCTGGACGTGGGAATTGGCTGGAGGTCTGTGTACTGAGTACCGACAGCCACCCACGCAATTCCTTATCCGCCCCTGCAAAGCCACACGGGGCACACATGTACAACACACACACACAGAGGCTTCAATTTCCAGATCTTTTTTTTTTCTCCCTCTCCTTCAAATGGGCAATTTCTATTGGTGCATCTTCAAGTTCGCTGATTCTTTCTTCCGTCATCTCCAATCTGCTATTAAATTTATTTGGCAAACTTTTCATTTCTGTTCATTCTCTTTAGTTCTAGAATTTTCATTGAATTCTTCATAGTTTATATTTTTCTGTTAGGTGTTTCTATCTGCTCCCTCATTAAAATCAAAATTTCCTTTACATGAACTTACTTCCAACAGTCATTTTAAAGTCGTTGCTAATAATGGGCAGCAATTGGCACTCTCTTACCATTGCTGGATATATAAAATGGTACAGTAGCATGTGTTTGGGCTGGAATGGCTTGGGGGTTCTGCTGCCTGGGACGTTAGTGTCCTCGGATCCTGCCCTCTGACCTGCACTGGGAACTTCCCTTCAGAGTGGAATCCTTTTTTTTTTTTTTTTTTTTTTTTGACTTTTACAAGCAGGGAAAAAACCTGCCCCCACTAGTTGTAAACACTGGGAGAACAAAATATTGTAAATGTAGTACAGATTATTTTTCTGTAAAACCCTCGTTCCGTGGACTCCTATTTGTATTAAGAGCTTTTATATTTTGGCTTTTTGTATTTTGACTACAATGTGGTACAGTAGTAGTGCTGGAAGGCCTAATCCTACAATGAATCCTGCTATTCATTGAGCGCCTGCACATGATAAAAACGCATCACTGATGAAAAGAGCCCAAAAAGACTAGGACTTTCCTGGTGGCTCAGCGGTTGGGAATCTACCTGGCAGTGCGGGGGACACGGGTTTGAGCCCCGGTCTGGGAAGATCCCACATGCCATGGGACAACTAAGCCCGTGCGCCACAACTACTGAGGCTGTGCTCTAGAGCCTGCAAGCCACAGTTACTGAGCCTGTGTGTCACAGCTACTGAAGCCCATGCGTGTACAGCCCATGTTCCGCAACAAGAGAAGCCACTGCAATGAGAAGCCATGCACTGCAATTAGAAGCCCATGCACCTCAACCAAGAGTAGCCCCTGCTCACCGCAACTAGAGAAAAGCCCGCATGCAGAAACGAAGACCCAATGCAGCCAAAAATAAATAAATAAATTAATTAATTAATTAAAACAGGACTAAAAGATAAAAAAAAAATGGTACAACTCCTATGGAAAAATGTTTGTTGGTTTCTTATAAAGTTAAAAATGTATCTCCCTAAAAATATAAAATAAAATAATAAAGTCTTTGCAAAGTGCAACATGTGCACTCTCTTGGATTTGGTTTCTGTTAACTGATTTTTTTTTCACTATGGATCACTTTTTCCTATTTCTTTACATGTCTAGTGAAAATTTTATTGAATACTGAACATTGTGGGAAAGAAATTATAGGGGCTCTGGCTTCAGTGATCATCCTCTGAAATTAGCAAGCCTCTCAATTACTTGTTAATCACTTGAACTTGCAAGGGCTTGCTTTCACACTTTGCTTGTTCAGAACTGTGCAGATCTCAAGGTATTTTCCAAGCCCCTCTAACTTGGTGGGACTCAAACCTGGCAGGTCTGTGGCATGGTCGTTACTCTTAAGGCATGTTCTTTCTGGTGTCTCAGCCAGATGCTGGGAGTATTAAGGGATTTCTCCTCTCTGGCAGGGCAAGAACTCCAACTCCTCAGCACTGCTTTACCCAGAGTATCTCTTCTGCTCTCAACACCATAACAGCAGCTATATGATAAGACTTAGGTCACTTGCCCTGTGCACACACAGCTAAACCTCAGCCACAGACTCTCAGGGACTCCCACATCAACTTAAGGGACCCCTTTTCTACATAGGCTCCTCCTTTCCAATGACCCACCCTCAGGGTTCCATCGTCTCAAGCCCTGCCTGAGCTCAGAGCTCTGTTTTCTCAGCTCAGTGGGACCACGTTCTGTATTTGGACTCCAGCTCACTGTGCCACAGTCAAGAGAATGTCCCAGGCATTAAGCTGGATGATCAAGGGATTCATCTCATGAATTTCCATTCTTCCAGGGATTGAGGTTATGCATTGCCTATTCCTCACTGTCTGAAAGCAGTTATTTCATATATTTTTCCACTTTTTTACTTGTTTACAAATAAACAAGAGGAATAATCTAGTACCACTTACTGCATCATGGCTGGGAGCCTGGAAAATGTATTTTAAATGTCCAAGACTGTGAACTACAGGAAAGCATAGCTAAAGAAGAATGAAATGGTTGTTGGGTGAGCCAATCCACAGTATATTTCCCAATCTAAAAATATATTATCAATCAACTTTGAAAGAAAATAAAAAGTTTCAGACTTGCCAAGACTAAAATAATAAATTAATAATAAACATAATTTAAAATGTCCTTCTACATGTATTTCCTAGTAAAATAAAAGAGTAGAAAAGGGAGACCCAGGATTCAAGAGACAGAGAATCAAACTCAAGAGAGAGATTATCAAATGGAAGTCCCATGATGGCCATTGTGTACCAGGCTGAGCAAGTGATCTAGTCAGATTGAAAGGAAATCCATAGTGATGTAGGAAGCAGGTTTTCAGTAACACAAAAATAAACTGGAGAGCATAGGACCATGTTTAAGTACTTGAAGAACTATTGACAGGCATATGACAAAAGGTAAGAACACTGAAAAAGATAGCACTAGTCACACAGAAAATAACCCATAGGCAATTATTATGTCCAGGGAAGTCAAAAAGTTATAGTCTCTATAACCGAACTTTACTTAGCCTAACAAGAACCTATATTTACATAGTCATAATTCTACAAATATTATTTATTAGTTTAACCAAAAATCATGTACAAATCTCATGAAAGGATATGGATAGGGAGAGGCATGCAAAGGAGCTATTGAATAAGAAGACTGTATGGGTTCTTCATTCAGATAGACCTGGCTCAAATCTTGGTTCTACCACCATCTAACTGGGCCAACCTGGGCAGCCTATTTAAATTTTCGAGGCCTCAGTTTTCCCCTCTGAGGGGAATGGATGCTCTCTCATAAGAATGCTGTATTACATGAAAAAATATACACAAAGCCCCCCACACATAATGACATAGTGGCATATATATACACACAATTTGGAGTGACACGTTAGCACCTACATGGTCTAGCCTCTAATTATCCTTCCAGACTCAACTGCCTCTCCCCTTTCACCCCGACAGTGAGCTCCAAGGTTTATTAAGGAAGGAGTTTCCTCCACAGAACTCGGACCCTTCCCTTTCCTCAAAGACACATTTTAATTTGAAAGTTAAAGGGAGAGGAATAAACTCAGGGAGATCCAGCTCTTTCCTCACTGCAGTGTGAGCTGCAAAGTGACTGGACCATAACCGTCAGGCAAGGAACATTCTCAAATCAGTAGGCTTCCAGGATAGAGTCTTTGGATGCCCATGGATGCCCATGTGGCCTTTGGCAGGTCCCTTCACTCTTCTGTTTTGCCAACTGAACAGTGGTGCCTTGGACCCTATGCTCTTGGAGTTTCCATCCAGCTGTCATGTTTGTGATCACTTTGGAGGCTTTCTATGTTCTCTGCTTAAGTTTCCTTTGTTCCTGTTATATTTGGGAAGCGGAAATATGTCTTCCCATCTTTCCCATAAAGGAAAGGGGAATCTTTCTGGCAACCTGCCAAATCACTGGGAAGAGTTAATGCTCAGCTGATAGGCTGCGACCTCATGTCCATCAGGACACAGATCCAGGGCTGGCTGTCTCTTTCACTTTCCTCCCCCATGCAGTAAGCATCTGGGACAGGGCTTGTCCTGTAGGGTCTTGTTTGATCTTCATCCATTCTGCTGCTGGTGGTAAAGGTCTCAGGGTCCCTCTTGGGGCCTGGTCAAAATACATGGGTCCCAGAGCAGGGTTCTGGGGGAAGTCAAAGCATCCACAGAGGACCCAGGCCTTATTCCTTTTTCCCATTCAGTTTTCCCAGTGATCTCGGGAGTGAAAGATACAAGTTGCTTGCCTAGCTATTCTACGAATAAAATGGATTAATTTCCCATTTGGCTATCATTGTTTTATGCGCAGCTCTCTTGGTCTGGATCTCCAGAGGTCAGGAGGAGTGAGCCTTAGGACCAGGGCACTGTGTCCCCACCCTAAAGTCCTAATAAGACAAAGGAACTCACTGTATAGTCCAAAAGAAAGACATTGACATGACTATAATAGCATGCTTCATATAAATCTTCATGAGTGCTTGTTATATTAAATGGGACACAGCACTAGGAAATGTACCAAGTTCTTAAGGAACCCAGCGAGCAGCTGGATAGATCTGCTGCCCTGAGGGCATCTGGGAGACATTCTGAAGGAAGTGGCTGACGGCCCCCCCACCGACATTCATCCTGAAATGTCATTTTTGTAATGATCTTGCAATAGCAGGGACTCAGTTGCGCAACTCTGGCCCTTTAGAAACATTTTGACAGCCTCCTGTTTGGAGAGCCTGACAGTTATTAAGATGGAAGAAGGCAGTCAGAGGCTCTGTCAAGCAGCCAGGAAGTTCCTGCTGAGGCCATTATAAAGGGGAGCAGTGGGGAAAGCTTTCGGAAATTTGGGGATTGCAGTAGGACCCCAGACCAGGGCTCCCTGAGCCTTTGATTGAGACAGGACATGTCTGTCCTCACCGATCTCAAAAACGTACTCTGTGCATCCAGGGCCTGCAGTTCTAAACAAGGAGGCTGTTAAAAGATAGATTAAAAGGCATTAAAATAGTATTAGATTTCATGGCACAGAGAGGCCTGTCAGGTCTGGGCTCACAGAGGGAATTACTGTAAGGCAATGATCAAATTGAGTCACCAGTGTCTGCTCAGATTGTGCTGATGCCCTCTTGAAAAGGCAAAAACCGGGACTATTGTTTGTGTCAAAAATACTTCTGAAGAGGCTGCAAAAATGAAAAGATGCTGATGTGCCAAAGTCTGGAGGGAGAGAAAGGGGAGAAAGAGAAGAACCAGTAGCCTTATCATGTAGGGGAAGCAGGTGAGCAAGGGATAGTATTTCAGAGCAGGATAGAAGTGGGGGCTGATGGTGGACAGGGGATGCGTTGGGGAGGCTGCGTTGGAGACCTGGCTCTGTCACCAGGCAGGATTTCTCTTTTATTGAGCCTCTACTATGTGCTAAATACTCTACTAGGTACTTAAAACATAATACTCAGTGAAAACGACAGTTCCCTGAGGAAGCTGTGTGGTCCTGAAGTTGTCACTGCCCCTCTCTGAACCTCAGTATCTTCTTTTGGAAAGTGACAGTAATCATCCATAACCCCCAAGATGGTGGAGGACTATATTAGTTCACTCGGGCTGCCATAACAAAGTACCACAGACCTGGTGGCTTAAAGAACAGAAATTAATTTTCTCACAATTCTAGAGATTAGAAGTCTGAGATCAATGGTCCACCTTCAGGTTTCTCCTGAATCCTCTTTCCTTGGGTTGTAGATGGTCATCTTCTCTCTGTGTCTTCATGTGGTCTTCCCTTTGTATATGTCCGTGTGCTAATCTCCTCTTCTTGTAAGGACAACAGTCATATTGGGTTAGGTCTCTCCCGTAGGACCTCATTTTACCTTAATTATCTCTTTAAAAGCCCTCTCTCCAAACACAGTCACATTTTGAGATACTAGAGGTTAGGACTTCAACAGATCGATTTTGGTGGGGGGCACCATATCAGAAGTTTAAGTGAGATATCATGACTGAAAATGCAGAACACCTAAGAAGGGCACTGTGTATGGTAGTTGAAGGTAAAGAAAAGTCACTGAATAATCATAATCATGATCACCTTTACTGAGAACGTATTACACTCTGGCCACTGTGATGAGCACTTGACATCACGTGTTATTTAACTTAAACTCTTGTGACAAACCTATGAGTTAGGTAATATTCTAATCTCTATTTGATGGATAAAGAGACTGATGTACCTACAGACTAAGATAGGAAGTTATCCGACATCACACAGTACATAGTGAAGCCAGAATCCAAAACTCCATCTGTCTGGTTCTAAAACCCTGTGATCTTCATCATTCCACTGGCTGGCTTTCTATAAAGACAAAGGGCTCACATGGTAGGAATCTGACAGGTGACCCAAGCCCTCTATTCCCCGGATCTCTTTATCATGCTTAAGCCCCTCTGTAACATCTTGCTGTAAGAGGGAAGAAAAACATCGGACCCTATATTGGATCTGTTTCTTTTTCTTTAACCTTTGTATTCTATTGTTTTTTGCTATAAGTTAAGAATGTTGCCTGTAGCCTGAAATCTACAGGACAGCCCATTCTCAAGGCTCTGACCTTTAAGAGTATTAACACTTTTCCATTCATATAGAGATAAGAAGTTGCAGAACAGAGGATAACATTTGTCTTATTGGAGGTTTACAGGAACATCATAACCTGACATATGTGCACAGCTGCAAGAACAAAGGATTCTGACACCAAAAAGTTTGCAGCAACCAACCACCTCCCCTCCCCTTTTAATATAAAAGAACCCTGAATTCTGACTTGGGGAAGATAGTTCTTTGGGACATGAGTCCACCATTTTCTCTGTCTGCTGGCTTTCTGAATAAAGCCACTATGCCTTGTCCCAACACCTTGTCTCTCGATTTATTGGCCTGTCACGTGGTGAGCAGTACGAGCTTGGGCTCAGTAATATGGCCACCTGACCAACATCCTCCTGTTTGCATTCTTCCGGTGATGGGGCACTCACTACCTGATGAGCCAGCCCGTCCAATACCTGGACAACTCCAGTGGTTTGAAAGTACTTCTTCCTCCAGGAAAACAGATTGATTCAGATTCAAAATCAGAGCCAAGGAGACATTCTCCATTGTCACTTCCAGAGAGGGAATCTTTGACAAGCTCTTGTTGCCTTTAGAGGTAAAATAGTCATAACTTGCTCTTCTTAAAAATTTCCAGCAGGGTGAGGAGAATCAAGACAGAAGACCGAAATTGCTTTTCTCTCCTCTCGCTAACACTGTCATCAGGGAACAGGCCGACTGTGGAAGAGCTTCAGTCAGGGCTAAATTTATATTCATTCAGGTGTCACCGCACTGTGCCTTCTTGCATCTCTTCTCTGATCAATGCACTCATTAAAGATCCAGGCTCAGCAATAGATTCACCTCAGTGCTTGTCACCTTCAGGTTTCAATAACACGGGCTCTGAGACTAACAAGCTACTGAAGAATGAAAAGAATAAAAACCCTTTCTTTCCCTCCTTAGATATAGCGTCCTGAAATTGTTTCTCTCCATCCTTTAAAAATTGTTCTGTTGACTGTATTAATTTTATTGAGGAGATCTGAGGAGCACATAAGGGAAGAAGGAGGTTGGGGAAATATTTATACACAGCAGAAGGTGTTTATGGGGCCCTTGTATATTATGCCAGAGCATCGAGAAATTCAAACAACAGTCATGTCTGTTTTCCTTAACTTGAAAGGTTTGTTTGGACACTTAAAAGAACATTGGTTTAGCTCCTACCTAATTACTTTCTTTTTCTCTTCACAGAAGCAAGTTTTCACTTTTGCACATTCCCTTCTAGAATCTGTCCACATGCCCATATATTTTCACAGTTCCAAGCACGATGTACAGATCATGTTCTTACTGTTATTTTCACGAAACAGTCTATCATAAGTATTTCGTATGTTGCTTCACTCCTTGTAAGTGGCATCTTGTTACTGAATAGTTTATGAGGCTCTTAACCATTCCTGTTAGATTATTTCCCTTTCTTTCATGATTAGATATGACTTCCATGTACATTGCTATTTTCTTCAGTTAAGCTATTTCTTTAGGTTTGACCCCCTTGGATGGGCTCACTGGATCAAAGTATATGAACAGTCTGACGCCTTGCTGACTGCATTTCGGTATGCATTTTTAAAAACAAAGTTTAGGGCTTCCCTGGTGGCGCAGTGGTTGAGAGTCCGCCTGCTGATGCAGGGGACACGGGTTCGTGCCCCGGTCTGGGAAGATTCCACATGCCGCAGAGCGGCTGGACCCGTGAGCCATGGCCGCTGAGCCTGCGCGTCTGGAGCCTGTGCTCCGCAATGGGAGAGGCCACAACAGTGAGAGGCCCGTGTACCGCCAAAAAAAACAAAAACAAAAACAAAGTTTAGCCATTTACATCACATCAGTGTGTAAGAGCACACCAGTTTTACCAACACCATATGATTAGTACATACCTAAATAATGAGCTTTACCTGATGGTCTTTGCACTTGTACATTTATTTAATTTTTTATTGGAGTAATAGTTTTTATTGGAGTATAGTTAATTTACAATGTTGTGTTAGTTTCTGCTGTACAGCAAAGTGAATCAGTTATACATATACATATATCCACTCTTTTTTAGATTCTATTCCCATATAGGTCATTACAGCGCATTGAGTAGAGTTCTCTGTACTATACAGTAAGTTCTTGTTAGTTATCTATTTTATGTATAGTAGCGTGTATGTCAATCCTAATCTCCCAGTTTATCCCTCTCTTTTTTCCCCTTGGTAACCATAATTTTGTTTTCTACATCTGTGATTCTATTTCCGTTTTGTAAATAGGTTCATTTGTAGCATTATTTTAGATTTCACATATAAGCTATTTAATTTTTACAGGGGAATGCTAATCACCTTGCAAAGGCTTCATGTCTATTTCTAGTACAAACATCAACTATATTACCTGAAATCAAACAACAGTCGTGATCTTAGCTACCCACTTTGAATGTCATGGTACTTTATGCTTTTAAGAATTAAGGCTGTGTGCACTTCTATCCTTTGCAATAGGCAGTTCATGGTGTGTAAGCCAGCTGTTAAGCTCAGGAACTGGACGTTCACCACGTGGTGGTCACCGTGCTGGGAGCTGCAAGGCTCATATTTGTTTGGCAGATGAGGAAACTGAGGCACAGACTGGCAGGGAGTCTGCAGCTTAGTGGAAGAGCTGATCCAGAGCCAAGCTTTCCATCTGATATTCAATGTGAGTTCTATTTTCTTCACCAAAACTGTGACTATGCAAAATTCAGTGGAAAGGCTGGTTGCAGGTGATGTTCTTATGCTACTATGATAGGTGTCATGTTTCAACAAAGCTGGAAAAGGATTTGGATTATTTTTCAAGCACATGGACAAGAAAGTAATTCTATGAACTCTTGATACCATTAGACAGTGACTTCAACTAGCTTATTTCTGAGCCTCCGTTTGGTCACAATAATAGCTGAAACTTGTTGTGTGTCCCTATAGCAAGCTTTGTGCTAAATGTCTTATGGGTGCTACCCCAGTATCACCATCATTCCATTTTATAGACAAGACAACTGAAGGTATGGCGTTTAAGAAACGTATCTAAAGCCATACTAGTAGCATGTGCTGTAGCTGGAAACTCATCTTTCTAATTGCAAAGGTCATTGTCCTAACTATAGTGTGAGCACTGGACTTTCAAGTTGGGCAGACCATGGGGTGCATCTCATGGATCCTCTCTTTTTATAGAAGGAAAACCTGAGAGCAAGAAAGCTTGAGTTACTGGCCTAAAGTCACATGGTGACAGATCTACCACTAAGGCCGGACTCCCCAAATCTTCCTTCAAAAATTCCAAGTAATATATTACATCCCCCCCACCGGGAGGTAGAGCTTAATTCCTCTCCTCTTGATTGGAGTCTTGAGGGCTAGACTTAGTGACTTGCTTCCAAAGAATAAGGTGTGGAAAGGGGAAAAGAGTAACATCATGTTGGAGAAACCCGGCGGACACCACCTCGAGCAGGTGATCAAATTTCCCACCACCAGTGACATCTTATGTTGACATCACATACCCACAATATCAGGCAGCCTGAAGGACACCTCACCTCTGTGCTATCTTCTCAAAAACCTATGACTCTAGGGCTTCCCTGGTGGCGCAGTGGTTGAGAGTCCGCCTGCCGATGCAGGGGACGTGGGTTCCTGCCCCGGTCGGGAAGATTCCACATGCCGCGGAGCGGCTGGGCCCGTGAGCCATGGCCGCTGAGCCTGTGCATCCGGAGCCTGTGCTCCGCAACGGGAGAGGCCACAACAGTGAGAGGCCCATGTATCACAAAAAACAAACAAAAAAAACCCCAAAAATCTATGACTCTAACTAATCAGACAATTCCAAATGGAGGGTCCTCCTTCCAGCCCTGACTAGTATTCTTCATAACCATCCAGGGCATGAAAGAAAAAGAAAGATTAAGAAACTATGTCAGATCAGAATAGACCAATGACATGACAAGTAAATGCAGTGGGATCCAATCCAGGACAAAAAAGAACTTAAGTAGAAAAATAGTTAATATCTGAATGAAGTCTGTGAGTTAAGAATACTTTACCAATATTAATTTCTTAGTTTTGATCATTGCACCATAGTTTCAGATACCTTGGTTATATATACCAGAGTTATACACACCTTAGGGGAAGTTGGTTGAAAAGTACAAAGAAACTCATTTTATAGTATCTTAGCAACTTTTCTGTAAATCTAAAACTATCCCAAAACAAAAAGTTTAATGAAATAAAAACAGTTTTCCTAAACCCAAGCTGCCTCTTTCATGGGCATTCTCTTATGGCTTATTATTCCCCACAAAAGAGGGGGTCCAGAATACTTGGGGAACACTCTTCATTCTAAACAACTTACTCTTATAAGGTAGATTGCCTTACAATGTAGAATATCTACACACACACACATACACACACACACACTTCAAGCTGCTAGAATTGGCTCCAAACATACAATAACATTCTCTCTTCAGGCTGAGAGCCTGCGGTTTCATGTGGCCACTTGTTAGGGGAAGAATGTCCCATGTTATTTATTTTTTTCTTTCTTTACAGAGGCAACAATGCTGCAGCTGAGCTTCCGTAGAAAGAAAATGACATTCTTTCCATTAAAAAAAAGTAACATTTAAAAATAAGCATTGGGGGCTTCCCTGGTGGTTCAGTGGTTGAGAATCCGCCTGCTGATGCAGGGGACACGGGTTCGAGCCCTGGTCTGGGAAGATCCCACACGCCGCGGAGCAACTAGGCCCGTGAGCCACAACTTCTCAGCCTGTGCTTCTGGAGCCTGTGCTCCGCAACAAGAGAGGCCGCGATAGTGAGAGGCCCGCGCACCGCGATGAAGAGTGGCCCCCGCTCGCCACAACCAGAAAAAGCCCTTGCACAGAAACGAAGACCCAACACAGCCAAAAACAAACAAACAAACAAACAAATAAATAAAATAGCGTTCCCTTTAAAAAAGAAAAAGCATTGGTACATACTGCAGTTATCATTCAGAATAAATTCAGGGACGGTGACATCAACTAATGCGAGTACGCAGCTGCCTGCTGGTTGAAACCATCCTCAGCCCCCTGCGGCGGTCCGATGCTACGTGCTCATCCGGTCTGTCTTATGTTGACAGGGAACCCACTGGGCAGGGACCAAGGCTCCTTTTTTTTTCAACACAGCCCAGAGTCAGTTTGCCCTCAATTGGGTGTTTGCTGGAAATGGGGGGAATGTTACAATATGATTATGATCTCATTAACTTAATGTTTGCCTTTGATTCACTGAGATTTTCCAAAGGAAGAAGGCTCAATGAAAACTGGTAGCAAAATGCTCATTAAAGAGGCCACTAACATTTACTGAAAACTAACCACATTCCAGACAGCCCTGGACACTCCACCATGTCTGCCCTGCCCCAGCCAACCTGCTGGAAGGTAGTACTAGTCCCTTTTATCAACAGGGCACAATAGAGCTGTGAAATGACTTGTGAAGTGGACACCCTAGAAGTGGAGGTACAGACATCCATTCCCCAGCCCCTCCTTTTTCACTGCCCCAGAGCACTGATGAGTCAGGAATCATGCTTGGCACCCTGGATGCCAAGAGGATTGTTTTCATCATTTATGAATTTCTGTATAACTTCTTCCACAAGGAATTGAGATGTCTTATGGAGACTCAAAACTGGATACAAAACCAGTTGCATCCCGCAAAGTATCTGGTGTGGAGGTGGGTGCTGGAGACCTTTCTGAGCATCTAGTAGTCAAAGCTGCAAGACCCTCCATGTCCATAAGGAAACACCAAACAGGCAATAGGATGGGGGAAGGGAGAGCAGGAGACGTGGTTAAGGCATGTATACCACCTCTTTAGAGTCTGCCTTATCCTTTGGGATGTTGTCTTAACCCTCCATTGGGTGCTCTATCTTGGAGAGCCATAGACCGTGTACTCAATCATTTTTTTCATTCTCCACAGTGGCTTGCATATACTGCTTTGCACGTGACTCCTTTGCTCATTTATAAATGATAATACCCAATTCAAAGGAATACTGTGAATGTATCAGACAGTGTGTGTCCACTGCTTAGCACGTGCCTGGCTCACGTGAGGCTCAATCAGGGCAGCCGTGGGCTTGGTGTGCGCTTAGTGGAAGCGTATTGATTTGACTTAAATTGCTTAAGGCGGACAAAATTGCTAAGGGTCGTGCGTTCCGTAATGGGACCCCATATTTCAGTGCCATCCACCTGGAGGGGAGGAAGAGGAGGAGAGGGAAGCATGGACTGGGGAAGCAAGAGTCAGAGAGGAGGGGAGGGAATAAGGAAGGAATAAGAGGAGGGGAGGGAAGGGGGAAACGGGATAGGGGAGGGGAGGGGAACGCAGAGCCGTGTGGAAGAGGAAGAAAGAGGAAAGACAGTGAAGGGGAGGGGAGGCCAACGGCAAAAGGATCATCAGTCTGAACAGGAAGAATGGCCACCTCCATGACAGGGTGGGAAGGATGAGAAGGTAGTTTGGCCAGTGTGGGTTTGGGGGCACTTGGGGGCGACAAGTAAACTGCACTGAGAAGTCAGATGTTTGGGTCCAGAGCAGGATCAGAAACTGTTCTATAAATGGTCAGGTGGTACGTATTTTTGGCTTTTTTTTTTTTTTTTTCAGTACGCGGGCCTCTCACTGTTGTGGCCTCTCCCGCTGCGGAGCACAGGCTCCGGACGCGCAGGCCCAGTGGCCATGGCTCACGGGTCCAGCTGCTCCGCGGCATGTGGGATCTTCCCGGACCGGGGCACGAACCCGCGTCCCCTGCATCGGCAGGCGGACTCTCAACCACTGCGCCACCAGGGAAGCCCTATTTTTGGCTTTTTGAGCCATGCAGTCTCTCCTACAGCTACTCAACTCTGTTGTTGTAGCTGGAATGTGGTCCCAGCTACCATGTAAAGGAGCCACTATGGCTGTGTTCCAGTAAAACTTTACCTACAAAGCAAGCACAGGTTGGATTGGGCTCGGGGCTATAGTTTGCCAGCCCCTGCTCTAGAGCATCAGGTGGATGTCTGGACTGGATATAAATGGTCAAGGAAAGGTGAAGCCATGAGTGTGGATGAGAGTAGTGGAGTGGCCCAAGAGGGTGAAGAGAGGGTCTGGGACAGACCTCGGGGCTCCCCCTCCCCAGCTGTGCCTGGAAGCCTAGTTCCCACTCCTATGCCAGCTTCCTGGGCCTACAGGACTCTCCCTCCCCTGTGGCCAGGCTGACAGGGAGTTCTGTCCTGTCCTCGCCCTGGTGCAGCAGGATCCTGGGCTGCCGGAGGCATGGGTTCTGGCTCATTCTCCCACCCCTGATGAACAGGTATCCTGAAGGTTGGAATCAGCCCTCCCCCTGCATCCTGAGTGACCTGGTTCTTTCAAAACGGGAATATGTGGATGAAAGAGGAAGGAAGGGAGGGAGGGAGGGAGGAAGGAGATTGATAGATAATGGACAGATCGATACATGATAGATAATGATGCTGATGATAGAGGGACAGATAGATGGACAGATAGAAAGATAGACATAAAGATAGATAAAGATAGGGGCTTCCCTGGTGGCGAGTGGTTGAGAGTCCACCTGCTGATGCAGGGGACACGGGTTCATGCCCCGGTCTGGGAAGATACCACATGCTGCGGAGCGGCTGGGCCTGTGAGCCATGGCCGCTGAGCCTGCGCGTCCGGAGCCTGTGCTCTGTGGCGGGAGAGGACACAACAGTGAGAGGCCTGTGTACTGGAAAAAAAAAAAAGATAGATAAAGATAGATGGACAGTCAAGCCCATCTCGGACATTTGCAGAGCCTTGAGGTTGGGATATAAATGGAGGCTCCTGGCCTGTAGTCTACTTCTCTGTTCCCTTCTCCCCAACTTCCGTCCTCCCATCCCCCCATCCTCCCATCCTCCCATCCTCCCATCCCGTATCACAAAGGGCCCCGTGTTCATGCATGCAATCACCCCACGCCAGCCACCCCACCCTAAGCAGCCACCCATGTTGACCCCGGGGCCTAGGGATGAGAATGCCAGCTGCACTGGCCACCCTCGGGAAGTCACACATGGGTAGAGGCCTACATGCCCCTGAAATCAGGTTTGGGGCTGTTGAGTCAAGGAATTCTACATCCTGAACATCCAGATCATGTTCTAGAAGGTGGGACATGCACCCTGGGTGGGCTCCTTCTTTGGGCCTCATGGAGTCCTTGTGTTTAGGGAGAGGGATGTGGCACAAGGCTTGGGGCTCAAGGTATCGCAAGGCTGAAACGAAGGCATTGACCAGACTGCATTCTTACCTGGAGGCTCTAGGGGAAAACCTGTCTGTAAATCCAATCTTGCAGGCAGAACCCAGTACCTTGCAGGTATAGGACTAAGGTCCTGCTTCCTTATCAGCTGTTAGCCAAGAGTCACTCTCAAAACTTTAAGGGGCCCCCCACATTCCTTGCCATGGGATTCCCCTCCTTCTTTAAGCCAGCCATGGCACATCAAATTCTTCTCAAATCTCTGACTTTGTGTTTTGACTTTTAGATCAAGGATTAAAGAGTTCATGGGACCCGGTTGGGCCCACCCAGATAATCTCTCTATGTCAGAGTCAACACTCTGGAGCCCTAATTACATCTGCAGAATCCTTGGTGCCATAATCATGGGGGTAACGTCTCATTGTAGTCACAGTTTCCATCCAAACTCAAGAAGAGGAAAATATACACGGGCAAGGGTTATTGGGATAGTATCAGCCGAGGTTCTCCAGAGAAAAGACCCATAGGTTATATAGATACATAGAGAGATGAAGATATGGATAGGCATATGCATATACATATATTGATGTTAAGAGATTTATTGGCAAGTCTGAAACCTGCAGGGCAGGCCAACGGGCTGGAAACTCCAGCACGAGTTGATACTGCAGTCTTAAGTGAATTTCTTCTTGTGAAACAGGGTTTCCCTCTTAAAGTCTTCAACTGCTTGGGTGAGGCCCACCCACACCATCAAGAATAACCTTTATGATTTAAAGTCAGCTAATTGGAGATGTTAACCACATCTATAAAACATCTTCACAGCAACACCTAGATTAGGTTTGATTAAATAACTGGATCCTATCGCCTCTCCAAGGGGACACATAGAACAAACAGCACAGGGATCATCTTAGAATTCGGTCTACTCCACTTTTGTGAGCAGCTGTGTCCTACTAATAACCTGGGTTGCAGCTGCGTCAACCAAAGCCCCACAAGTCCTGGTACTGTTGCTATTTGTGTCACCCGTGTACATTTCAATTTGCATGTGTAACATTGTATGTCTGTCCAAGACCAGAAAGGTATCCACAGCCCTCCCCTTGCCTGGAAAAGCCCCATTATATGCTTCTCAAGGAGGATGCTCACCCAGGACTGTGCCCTTCCTGAGGGGGGAGTTTAGAAGGTTCAAGAAGGGCTTGGCAGGCCTCCTGCCGCTTTCCTCATGGTTAACCGTAGCCCCAACCCCTGCATCTCAGCTGCAGAGAAGCATCAGCTCTGACAACTCTGCTGGCGGGGGTGGGGGGCGGAGTAAGGCATTTTCAAAGCTTATTAATGGGACCATACGCATGTATACATTTTACACAAAGCCTGTTTATTTTAAAAATCAATTTCTCCCCTACAGATGGCATATTGCAAAAAGCGATGAGAGCACAGCAGCCCCCCTGCCAGCGGCAATTCTGATTGCTCGTCTCCGAGTGGCTGAGCCCCTCTGCTACGTGGGGACACGTGCACGGTTCAGGATGCCCATTGCTGCTGCACCAGAGCAGCGGGGGCCTCCTGGGCAGACCTTCTACCTGGGTCTCACTACGGGTTATGCTGAGCCAGAGCACGGTCTACAGGGGCCATGCAGGACAAAGGGACCCAAGCCCAGGTGAAACCAGGAGCGGGTATTGGCCTGAGGGGCTGGAGTAAAGTTAGAAAACTGCCAGGAAAAGTGGGCTGCATTGCCTCAGTTTCCTCAGACTTAGCAGAAAATCAGGATTGGATGATCCACCCCCCCACCATGGAAGCTGGTGGAAAGTGGATTTGCTGCCTTCTGGAGCATCTGCACTACCCTACCTCACCCACGTTAGCAACAGGGCTGACAGCCAGCTTGCCTCTCCCGGAAGACAGTGCTGTATAAAAATACTGGGCACACCAGTTTTTATTGCAAATCGCATCAGAGCATCAAAACAGACACAACTGTCACTCTGACTCACATTCTCAGCCTCAGCTTGGATTTCAGCTGCATCTGGTGTGGATGTTTTGGGGGGTCTTTGGCTCACTTTGTGAAAACAGGATCTGGTCCACACTGCTCCTGCAGTGACACATTCCTGGCCTGTGGGCACGAACAGCTCAGACGTGGAGGGGTGTGGGCAACCCTGAGTGGTACCCGCAATAAAGCCCAACAGCCTACTGCCCTCCGTGCTGACGATTCTGGCTGGCATCCTGGATGTTTCACAGAAGGTTCTGGAGGAAGGGAGCCTCCACTGCCCACAGCAGCAGCCTTATAACCCTTCGTATCAGGCTTTGCTTCTTCCCTGGTTCACTGTCCCTCCTCCCTCATCACGTCACCTTCCAAATAAGCCGTGTAAATACAATTCCCTGTGCCCACTCCTTCGGCTTTCAGGGGGCTCCTAGCTAGGACATCTCTGGAAATGCTGTTCTCTCACTAAAGATCTTAACTTTGGCTCAACCCTTACTACGCCCCAGACTCAACTGAAACAACCTTCATGGTGAAAAAGATGGGTTGATAAACTTGACTGTGGAAACGCAACACATCCCTGGGAAATTCACGTCTCTTGGAAATTAAGAAACCACAGTCACCCCTTTACAAACTTCAACTCCCATGGGGGAAATTATAACACGCACACCTTTCCTTCTCTATATTCTCAACAATGCTGGAGGTCAAGAGTATTGAGAGGAATACATTTACGATACCTACAATACTTATAAAACTTACTGACAACCAATAACAATGGATTGAGGTCTGGGCTGGCAAGGTCAGAGTAGAGATTTTTCACAGCGCCACGTTGGGAAGGAAATAACACAAAGTACACACAAGCTTAGGGTCTGTTTCCCCTCAGCTTCTAGGATGGGGACAGGAGGAAAAACGTGCATAACGCACCTTAAGACCATGAGCTGTGATTGCTCCCTGGGAGGGAGCAGACGGGGTGGCATCATAAAGGTCAGTAAATACGCGGTCAAGAGCCAGACACACAAAATAGAAGGCAGGAGTGTGCCAAAAACATCACGTGCCACATCAGTCAAAATAGACTAGGTCGGGAATTCCCTGGCGGTCCAGTGGTTAAGACTCCGTGCTTTCAGAACCAAGTGCGTGGGTTCAGTCTCTGGTGGGGGAACTGAGATCCCGCAAGCCATATGGCACAGCCAAAAAGAAAAGACAAAATAGACTAGGTTGCGTTGTGTAACAACGCCAACTCTTTGCGGCTTAAAACCACTGAGTTTTACTTCTCTCTTACGCTAGGTGTCCCTCGAGGGTGGGCTGGGGGCTCTGCCTTGAGCTGCCCTCACTCAGGGACCAGGTAGATGGAGCAGCCACTGTGTGAGTCATGGCCAGTGATTGGCAGAAGGAAGGGAATCTGGCGAGTTGCTCACTGGCCTGTAAAGCTTGCACCCAGATGTAGCTTTGTCACTTCTGCTCACATGTCATTGACCAAGGCCAGTCACATGGCCACACCGAAAGAAGCTAGGACTGCTGTCCTACCAGGGGGCAGAGAGCTGGAAACTATCGGTAAAGAAGGCAAATTGCTACAAAACACATTATGAACACCTCCCCACCTCAGAGGAGGAAGCCCTGAAATGTTTCCAGGGCACAAGGGATGCCAAATGGATATTATTTATAAAACTGATTTTTTTTTTCTATGCTATTTTCAGGGATCACAAATATCATCGACATTTTGGTTACATATGGTCTCATCCTTAGAATCTTGCTAATATTTTATCACTATAAGTATATGTATTTTAAATACTTAGCAATATTCGTTACATGTATGTGGGTATATAAAATATATATATTTAAAATTTCATTTTTATTATTTAATTAATTTAATTTATATATTAAGGCATTCATCTTTTTACTTGAGGACTTCAGCCTCCCTAAGTTTGTTTGCATGTTTTCCTATAAAGCCCTATGTTCTATAATCATGCATGTGCCTCTTTGAAGAACTTTATGACCTGTTCTTTTGGCGTTTGGAAAGGACCACCGTATTTTCCATCACCGAAATCCAATTCCACGGTCCTAATATCGTGCAGCATCTCTTCTAAGGTGCAAAGCAAAGACTGGAAGAGATGTGTGTGTGTAAATACGCGGTCAAGAGCCAGACACACAAAATAGGGGGAGGGGAGAATCAAGAATGAAAGAGCCAGGAAGGCCAGCAGAGGGAAAGCGGCAGAAGAAAGGTGGTGAGATCCCACAAGCTACACAGCACGGCCCCAAAATAAAAGACCAAATAGACTAGGTTGTGTTGCGTCGTGCACCAACGCCAACTCTTCGTCCCAGCGCCGCTCCCACCCCATGGCACGCAAGGAATCTTGAAGAATGAGGCAGCCTTGTGAGACCATGTGTCTTCACAACAGTCCCTGGGACACGCAGAGCTGTCCTTTCAAGCAGCCGTAATCCTCCTCGTACTGTTCACCACTACCGTGGTGCTGAGGGCTCAGGTGGGCGGCCCTTCTGTACATACTGATGCCAGGGCCACAGAGGCTACGGGGCTGGTGTGGGGACACTGAGGCAGAATTCCAGGTCCTGCCTGGAGGGAAAGGGACTCAGTCCCGTGATGCCTCCCTGGAATCCACCGCAGACACTCGCCCCTCACTGGGCCAGGCAGGGTCATTACATCACCCCCTTACTCTCTCTCTCTCCAGCTGGACCACTGAAATCCCACTCTCAGAATCCACCTGCTGATGATTCAGGACCAATTCAAGCGTTGGAGCAGGAAAGACCTTCACTGACAAAGAAGAAAAAGCTTTCTGTTTGTCTTTCTCTTGTTCTGTTTGTCTCTCTCTGGTTCAATAGCTGAATGTATGTTGTGAAGAACCAAGGGGCAGAAATCCAGAAAATGGGTTTATTATGGTTTCCAGCTGGTACTCTGCTTTCATTACCCTGATATTCTCTCTCTCTCTTTTTTTTTTTTTTTTGGCCTTGAGGGTTATCTTTATTGTATTTTTTTAACATCTTTATTGGAGTATAATTGCTTTACAATGGTGTGTTAGTTTCTGCTTTATAACAAAGTGAACTGGCTATACATATACATATACCCCCATATCTCCTCCTTCTTGCATCTCCCTTCCACCCTCCCTATCCCATCCCTCTAGGTGGTCACAACCCTGATATTCTTGATTAGGGGCAAAAACGGTTCCCTGCTTTCTGAACGCCTTGAGCTCCAGGAGGGGAGATGCCAGGGCCTGGCTCTGTCTTGCCGCCCACTGGCTTTGTGTCTGCACTGTTTCTGCGTCTCTGAGGCTGTTTCCTCAGCTGTACAAGGGGAAACAAGGGAAGCTGGACTAAAGGCTGGCAAAGGCTGCTTCTGGATCCTTTTAAGTGATACCCTTTTACTGAATGCCATGATTTGGGCCCTATGTTATGTGAGTTCAGGGTTCTTTTAAAAAATATAACACCATATCCTCCACGCCTAGCGAATGATTGGTCACTCCTTTCAAACATATATAAATCTTCCCTCTTGGCCTTCCTGTGATCTCCCGGAGCTTGAGATACAGAGTAAACTTTCCTTTAAAAATCTTGTGAAGGTTTGCAAATGACAAACCATTCTGGGCTTAAGCGTTCTTAACTCTTATCAACCTTACTCAGATATTTTAATTCACTTCTAACAGCAGTTGACATTTTTTGAACCCTTGCTATATATACTCCAGGCATTGTTCTAACAGGTTGAATGTTCTAAACGCCTTCTTATTGGGTCCTGATGATAACTTGCTGAATCGGTGCTATTATCATGTCCCATTTTACAGATGAGTCAACTGAGGCCACGCCCCTGGGGAGGGATGGAGCAGGACTCACATCTGGCAGTCTGGCTCAAGAGGCTGTGCTCTTCCCCTGGGACTGTATGACGCACCCTCATTTTCTGCTTATTTTTCCACCCACCTGCTCACTTCCCAGAAGCTTCCCTCTTCTCTGCTTTTTCCCTTCTCCTAAATGCCAACCACCATTTCTCTTCTCGGGATTACACAGTATGGTGTACCTATTTCAAGCCAACTACTATCTTTGCACAACAGTAGTCTTCCATTTTCCCTGAAAACAAAAGCTTGAGGATAGGGGGTAGGAAAATATGTAACCTTCCTAATATGTATGTGTAGCAGGGACTGTTGTCAGAGGTCCCAAGGAGACCAAGGACCCTACCAGCAATAGCGATAATTGGAGTTGGGGTCTCCACCATGCCCCTTCCTCATCTTCAGCTGCTAAACCCCAGTGTTCCCCAAGCAGCAAGCCTGCTCTCCTGCAAGAAACGATATTCTCCCGCAGCAGACTGTTTCTAATTTCACCTTCTTGGAATTTTCATTCCAGCAGTAAATCTTCTCAACTGGCGATGGCTCCAGAAGCATTTTCAAAGGAGAAATGAAAATCGTGATCACCAGGCTGAGGAAACAAATGCATTTTATTCAGTTACAGGAATGAGGAGACCCAAATCATTCCCACCCAGAAAGTCTGCTGCTATGGCTCCTGTCCCAGCCTTCTGCGTGCTCCTGACTTCTAGACCAAGGTCAGGGGAGGAGGCAGGATGTCTCCCGGCTGCACCCTCCCCACGCCTGCTGTTGACGCCCCCTCGTCCCCTCTGGAATGAGCATCTCTCCCAGGCTCCACTTCCTCCTCTTCCTCTCCCCCCTCCTCCTCCTGCGTCATGACGGACAATAATAGCATCTGACCTGTGGGTGGTCATGACCATTAAATCCACACGCATGCAAAGTCTACCAGAGAGCCTGGAGCCCCGGAGGGGGGGGCTAAGAAGGATAGCTGAATTCACATCGAGATGGATCTTGAGGATGAATGTGTGTATTTAATGAGCATGGATGGGGCAAATTCTGGCTACCCTGTGATGGTTTAGATGCATCCCGGGAAGAAGAGTCCATCCCTTCACTCAGAATTTACAAAATACAAAATAGACTGAGTCTTAACTCAGACCCAGGCTGACTTGTCTTGTTACTTCAGACACAACCAGCATAGCTCCTGCCACGTCTTTTGGGCCCTTGGGAGACCCCGAGAGAAGTGGTAAGGACAGGCCTGAAGGGGCGTGTGCTTGTAGAGGCTCAAACGGCAGAATGCAAAATGCCATGAAATCAACACACACAATGAGGCAATGACAATTCCTGTATGTGAGCGCCTCCCATGTGCCAGAGACTGTGTACATATTAGCTCCACGCAGCACAATAACCGTTAAGTTTCCGTTGCAGAGATGAAGAAACTGAGCCCTTTTGTCCAACAACTAGAAAATTGGTCAATCCAGTGTCCCTGAAGTCCACTCCAGGTGGGACCATCGGTGTCTTTTCCCAGGTGAAGTGGCTGGTCCATGGTCACACCAGAGCTAGCTAGTGATGGCATCTGGTCCATATATTAGGTCACGTCGCCTGCAACCCCCCCTATATCAGTTGGCCCTCATCAGCACACCCACCCCAGGACGTAGTTCCAGGATCCTAACAAGTGCGGCAGGCACACTTGCCACAGCCTGTTGGCTTGGTGGTAGAAACCTGCCACTGGAAGTCAGCAAAGATGCTGGTATCCGTCTCAGAGCCCTTTTTATATATCAGCAGTCGGGAGTCCTGGTGTTGCTGCAGGAAGAGGGACCCAGTAACAGAGATACATACGGGAGACCCAAGGAATGTAGAAGGAAGAGCCAGGACCGTGGAGACCAACAGGAGGGATGCAGAGATCAAATCGTGATTGACCTTGATTGGCATCGTGGGAAAGCAGACTCTACATCCACCTCAGTGGGGAGCCCGTGAACCATGTGAGGCAAGGGCTGGTAGGGTCGGACTGTGGTCTAGAAGGAGTTCTCTGCTGGCTCTCTGGAGGATGGGTGGGCTGGAAGGGAAGCAGTTGGGTTTGCATGGGAGGAATCAGTGGCCTCTGTTTGCAGGAGGCCATGGGGAAGGAAGAGCTTAATGATGCCTGTCACCAATATGTCACCCAGTGCACAGACATTTATTATTCAGCTATTTTGTTACTGATGTATCCCCAGCACTTAGAACAGTGCCTGGTTCAGAATAGGCACCTAACACATATTCACTGAATAAATGGGGAACCGCCAAGGGCCAGGTTGGGGTGGAAGTTTAAGAGTAACCAGCCCCAGGGTTCCAAATTGGAGCTTTCTGAGGGTTCATCCCATGGCCTGTGCATGATTCCATCCTGGAGGGTGGAATAAGAGAGGTCTGGTCCCTGAGACCTGTTCCCAGAGACACGGGGCTGGGGATGGGGGCAGGATATCAGGAAATGCTGTCCCCATTAGCACAGATCAACGAGGAACCTCCAAGATTTCAAACCGAAAGAAGATCCTCCTGGGGCCAGGCTACCGAGCTGACCTCTTCCCTGGGGCTTTCTGGAAATGACTCTCCTTGGTAGGCTGAGCCTAGGGGCCTTCCAAAGATGCCCATGTCCTAATCCCCAGAACCTGTGAATGTGTCACTTTACATGGTAAATGGGACTTTGCAGATGAGAGTAAGTTAGGGATATTGAGACAGAGACATTGTCCCAGATGATCCAGGTGGGCCCGATGTAGTCACAGTAAGAGAGGCTCAGAGTCAGAGAAGGTGATCTGACCCTGGGAGCAGAGGTCAGAGTGATGTGGTGAGGGACAAAGGAGGACAGGCTGCCTCTAGAAGATGGGAAAGGGAAGAAAACGGATTCTCCCCCAGAGCCACCAGGAAGAGGCAGCCCTGCCAACACTTCAATTTTAGACTTTTCACCTCCAGAAGCATAAGAGAATAAAGGTGTGTCTCTTTTTTATTAGGAGACATAGTGCATATTTTATTAAATGTATTTCTAAGTGTTTTACAGTATTATTATATTTGTTAAATTTCATTTGTTTTTGCTTTGATTTAGAAATGTAGTTGATTTAAATTTTAAAAAATTTTTTATAATTTCAAATTTACAGAAAAGTTGCAGGGATCATACAAAGAATTCTTTATCCAGATTCACCAGTTCTTTACGTTTCCCCCTATATGTTTTATGATTTTTTTTCTAAATCATTTGAGAATAAACCGGAGATAACTTTGCCAAATGTGTGTCTTTTAAGCTGCTAAGTTTGCAGTAGGTAGTCTGTTACAGCAGCTGTCGGAAACTGTAATACACCTCCTCTCCCCTACCTTTGCTACCAGCATGCCAGTCTCAGGAGAGGCCTTGAACCCCTTGTTTCCCTCAGGTGCTGCTAGGACAAAATCACCAGGAAGTAAGGGAGAAAACGGGAAAGAAACAGTATGACTTACATGGGCCAAAGATCTGCTTCCACCAGGACCACCTGGCTTCCTTTCCAACCATGGCCTCCAGGTCATGATATCCTAGTAAGTTCTGAACAACTTGATTGACACAAAGGCCAGTTCAGGAAAAATTTAAATATTTACAGGCTGTATTTTTTTTTATTCAAAATGCAAATAACTCTCCTGGGCCCCAGAGGATAATGTATGTTGGTACAGCCCAGATAGCTATTAGAACTGAACAATGCCCGTAGGGAAAATGGCACGTTTAGCTTCTGAATTAACATTTGGAATATTCGAGAAGTAGTAACAGAGATGCAGCTTTCTCATCTTCAGTTCTTTCCTTTTATCCTTTTCAAGTTTTTATCTTCAAAACACTCCAGGGTGAGTATTGAGATCCCCACTTTACAGACGGGAGCAATGAGGCGTTCTCAAAATCACAGAGGGAGTCCATGGCGTGGAATTGACTAGACGCGTGTGTTCTGGGAGCTGTAGTATTGTCTGAGCAACTGGTGTGTGCCAGGCAGGGTGCTGGTCCTGGTGGGGCACAGACATGAAGCCATGTGGTCTCACCGTGCACAGACGGGGCCTCTCCCAGGCCCGTGGGTCCCCTCCCTCTTCTGTGCTCTGGGTTAACTGAACCGTACAGCCCACAGCAGCTCCAAAGGGGACAGTTTCCCCCCAAAGTCAACTGCCTTCCAAAGCATCCATAGGGCCCCCCTCACCCACCTTGGGTCTTTCTTGGGGCACAGTGACTATAAGAAATGGGCATGTCTTCTCGAAGCCTGCCGGGATCGCCTTGAGAAATCCACTTCCGCCCATCCCATCCATCTACTCTGTGTAAAATCAAAAGTGATATTTTATTTAGATGAGGGGAGGGGGGTCCATTCACAATGGCGGGGGGGGGCACACGGAGTAATCCCTACATTACCCACTTTTTGTAATCGCAGACATCTTCCGATCCAAGAAAGGAAAGTCAAAACAGGGCAAGCCAATCCTTCCTCCCTGGGGAGCTCCTTCCTGAGGCCATCCTTTCTCCCAGTGACTGATAGGTGGCACCTGCCCTCTGCCCCCAGTTGGTGACCTGTTCCCTCACAAGCCTGAGAGAAAAGCTTCCCTGGTGTGACATCATCGCCAGAGCATTTGGAAAACAGGAATCACCAAAGCAAATGGGAGGGCTGCCCCGAGCTGTAATGGTAGAAACAGGATGTGAGGCAGACAGAGAGCCTGAAATAGAAGCTTCTGTGGCCACAGGAAGAGGATGAATACATGGAGGGCAGCAATGGCTACTGGCCAGCCCTCAGTTATTGGGCAAGTTTATCTCAAGTTTCACAGAGGAAGGGGACCGCCTCCCTCAGACCCAGGCTGGGAGACCCGGAATTTGCTCGCCCCTCCTTTGATGTAATGACCAACCTACCATGAGCCACGGGTTTCCACTTGTCTGTGATATTAAGAAGGAGGGCGTGTAGGTGCCGTCCACGGTCTGAAACCACGGCCCAGGTCAGTCCTCTCCCTTCCCGTGAAGCCACCCACCCTCTCCCGTGACCTCAGCCGGGCTGATCTCTCCCTGTACCCCTCCCCAACCCCAGGCTCCACCCTGGACAGAAGCACAGGGTCTTTGAATCCCCTGACCCTGCAGCAAGCAGGGAGCTGGCTGCCAGCTGGATCTGTCCCCAGCCCCTCCATGCTCTGAGCCATCGGCACTGTCTTCCAGGAAGGGTCATGCTCTGAGCGTTCAAGTCACCTGGGATCATAAGACCTTCCCTTTCAAACCTCCTTGCTTTTCCTTATCCTCCCTCACAGATAAGGATAGAGTGCCTGGGGCTTCCCTGGTGGTGCAGTGGTTAGGGATCCACCTGCCAATGCAGGGGACACAGGTTCGAGCCCCGGTCCGGGAAGATCCCACATGCCGTGGAGCAACTAAGCCCGTGCGTCACAACTACTGAGCCCAAGTGCCACAACTACTGAAGCCCATGCACCTAGAGCCCATGCTCCGCAACAAGAAAAGCCACTGCAATGAGAAGCCCACGCACCGCAACGAAGAGTAACCCCCTCTCGCCGCAACTAGAGAAAGCCTGCACGGAGCAACGAAGACCCAATGCAGCCATAAATAAATAAATAAATAAATTTATCTACCAAAAAAAAAAAAAAAAGGGTTAGAGTGCCTCGTCTTCCCTTCACTGCTCCCAAAGCATTGGTCCAAGTGTCCTTTAAAATGCTCCCTTGACGCTACCAAAATTACCCGCTTCAACCTTTACTTGCAACAGTGCTTCTCCACTGGGGTGACTGCACCCCGCCAGTGGACATCGGGCATTGCCCGGGGGACATTTTTGATTGTCGCAGCTAGGGGTAGGGCTGTTTCTACGAGCATCTTGTGGGTAGAGGCCAGGGATGCTGTGAAACCTCTGACAATGTTCAAGACAGCCAACAGAGAAGTAACTGGCCCAAAATGATTGTGTGGAGGTTGAGAAATCCTGCTCTTCTGTATTGCTTGAGGGTAGAAGTCTGAACTTCACTCACCTTTAAATTCCCCAGTGCTAGCACAGACCCTGGCACAGAGTCAGAATGTAATATACCAGCTGTTGGTAAATAAATGTAGTGAATGAATTCTTGCCTTCCTGAAAATTCTGTGTTAGACAATCACCTTCATACAAGCACATCCTCAGGCCCACAGGTGTCTATGTAAACATATCTGCACACACATGTATGGACACACGGATGAGCCCACATCCAAAGACAAGCGTGCATGCAGAAACGCCCATACAAACACACACACACAGACACACACACACACACACTCTCATCCCAGAGTCCAGGGACCTACCTGACTCCTGACCTGATCCCCCAGACCCCTGTTCATCTGAAGATTGGGAGCCTGTTTTCTCTGCTACAGTCAGAACGCCTTGGGTGCAGACACTCTGGCAGGGGCATTAAGTGCTCTCCGTAATTAATTTCACTGACTAGATGCATTTTCTTATCGTGGCTCCTTTAGTAAAGAAGCAATGAACCCAAAAGGAAAAAGATCCTTTTTTGCAATTACACGCGCAGAAGGCAACTCAACAACTGGAAAAGTGACATGTCAATCTGACAAGGGCATAATGGCCCAGACGCATTGCAGGCAGGCTTGATTTATTCAGTCTTGCAGTGTTAGCGGGCCTCGGGGGTGGAGTGGGTGGGGCTTGGGGAAATGCAGAGGGAGCGCCCACCAATTCCACAGCAGCACCAGCTAGAACAGGTGCAGGAGGGCAGGCTCATGGGGTGCCCATGAGGCAAAGACACGAGCTCCTTTTTCCATGCTTCTTCCTCTCCTGGGGATGGGAGGAAGCTAAGGAAATAGACAGCAAAGAGGAGGAGAGAGCCACAGTGGAGGTGGCATGAAGATCTGGGCGCCGCTTCCTAGAAAGGTTGGAACAGGAAGAGGGTGAGATTTACCAACTCTTTGCTCTCTGAGCCAAATCAAGTTACAGCAAGCCTGTCCCACTTCTGCTCTGTCAGCGCTGCAAGGTCCTTAAGGTTTTCAGGCCCCGGGTCCCCAAGGATGGGGATGGTGTTCTCCTTTATCACAGCTTTTCCTACCCTCGGGATATTTCCTGGTGACACATTCTCTTCCCCTGCGAGGCAATGAGCTCCCTGAGCAAAAACGAGGGGTCTTACTCATTTCTGTATTTCCAGTGCCTACCTTAGTAAATGTGTAATGAGTAAGTAAGTAAATGAATCAGCGAGCAAACTTCAATCAGATGAATCTGCCGAGAGTTTCAGATGAAAGCTGGTCAAAAGGGCAAGGGCCAGCTGACCGAAGGCCACGTTTGCTGTGTCAAAGTGTTTGGCTCTTATTCAAGAGTCAACAAAGAATTAACCAGGGCAGTGGCTCGGTGAGTTTAGTGCGTTAAAGAGATCCCTTGAACCTAGGGGCAGGACAGGAATAAAGACACAGACGTAGAGAATGGACTCAAGGACACGGGGAGGGGGAAGGGTAAGCTGGGACGAAGTGAGAGAGTGGCATGGACTTATATACACTACCAAATGTAAAATAGATAGCTAGTGGGAAGCAGCTGCATAGCACAGGGAGATCAGCTCGGTGCTTTGTGACCACCTAGAGGGGTGGGATAGGGAGGGTGGGAGGGAGACTCAAGAGGGAGGAGATACGTATGCATATAGCTGATTCACTTTGTTATACAGCAGAAACTAACACACCATTGTAAAGCAATTATACTCCAATAAAGATGTTAAAAAAAAAAAGAGAGAGAGATCTCTTTATATAAGATATGTACTGCAACATTTAAATTTATAAGCAATGTCCGGAAGTTTTGTGCTTTGAGCTGGGTTAGGTTTTCAGTGAGAAAAACTGATGAACGCTTCAGTGCTGAATACCGTCTGACAGTAAACCCTTCTTCATATCATCTTCCACCCAAGACCTAGAATTTGTCTGTTAACTGTACTTAACTTAGTATATGTGATATGGTCTGAACCATGTAGTAGAACGTGGATTCGGAAAATATAATAAAGAAATGTACCAGAATGTTCCCGTTGGTTGCCTCTGGGAGGAAGGATCCTTTGTATTCTCTGCTTTTGTTCTTATTGGTTTTTGTTTTGTCCAAATATTCTCTGGGGCACAGAGTATTGATGCTTTATGGAATTGCCTGCCCTACTCTCAGCACTTCTTTTTTTTTTCTTTTGGAACCTTCTACCTCATGAACCCAGTAACACAACAGCTGCTGCACATGTGAAACAAGACCACACCCCAGGCTACAGCTGAAGGTTTAGAGATAGACCCTTGAATAAAATGCACCAAATCAAAGTTCTTCCCCAGAGTTTTGGAAACGAAACTAGGCCGTATCTCTCCAAGTGGCTGTAACATAAGGTACGGGATCTGGAGAGCTGATGGCAGCTGGATAAGTCTGGGACAGAGAAGAAAGAACTGTTTTCCAACGAGAAGCAGAGCCAAGAGCAGACTAGGAAGAGTCCTGCTGGGTTTCAGGCTCTGCCTTCCCATAACCCTGGAGCCCCGCCATATTCCTATCCCCCCGCTCTGGGCACGACCCCAGCCTCTTCCCAACAATTCTCCCTGTTGCCTAAGCTGGTTCCAACTGGCTTCCTTCCACTTATTCTCCAACTAATTATAATTAATAGGATTTGTTTTACTTTTTCAACCAAAAAAAAAAAATCTTGAAAATATGAGTGGGTATAATTTCAATCTCTGTACATTCTTACGTTGCCTCTAATTCCAGACCTATACTTTTGCAACTGTGACAAACCCACCAAACTTTCGAGGGGTTTCCTTCAAAATGAAAAAGGGAAGACCAGTGGTTTCTGGGGCTGCTAGTTGCTCTAATGAATCTTGCCACTATAACTTCTCTCCCTTCATTGCCTAGGCCAGGAGCTACCTTCTGATTGGCAACCCTGCAGGTAACCTGGCCAGGAATCCACTCTTAGGAGTCTGAGTGAGCGGATGCTGGCATGAGAGATGTGTATGAGCTATAGCCCTACTGTGTACGAGCTATGTGAGTGTATAAATTACTAACGTCCCTCAATGTCCTGATCTTTAAAATGCTGCTAATGACGGGCATCTGCCTTCTAGAACTTGAAGGAATCTCACTCAGCAGAGTTACTGGTGCACAGGAAGCACTAGATAAATCGTGGCTCACACTGTCAATAGTGTATCTCATCTTCCTGGTTCCTCCCTTAGAGCAATTTCCACTTTAACAAGGACATGCTCTTTCCTAGCATGTTGTACACTTGCATCCCCACAACTACCATGTGTCCTTAAACTTCATGATTTAAATGTTTTACTGTGATTTTCCCAATCTTCGGCTTCTATTATCTGCCCAGGGATAATGTGTCTATCTTGCCTGATGTAATAGAAGTGTATCAGTAAGCTTAGGCTTATGCTGCAGTAACAAATGAGTCCACTCCCCAAAAATCTTGGTGGATTACAACCACAAAGGTTCATTTCTTGCTCACAATCATGTTCATCTCAAGCTACATGTAGGGTGCATCTCTGCTCCATACCTATTCATTCCAAGACTAAGGTAGCAGCCCCTACCGAGGACAGACCTGACTCATGACAGAGAGAAAAGGGAGATCGGGAAACACCTTAAAACATTCATTAGATTTGGTGCCTATCACTTCCACTTTTATTTTTTGGCCAAAGCAAATCACATGGCCAAACCTTCTAGCAATAGGAAGAATAATTTTCTTGCATGGATGAATTCAAGAAAATATTTTGAACAAATTATAGTCTTTTCTTGGAAGGTTCTGCACCTGGTCTTAGGGACTCTCTGGCTGGACATGTAGGAAAATATTTAACTTAATGTTGTAGGTCCTGGTTCCCTTTGGGTAGGGAAGTGGAAAGGACAGCTTGGTCTCTCTATTTGGTTCTTTCCTTTGATGTTGTACCTCTTTGGGCTCCAGTGTCCCACCCACCCGAGTAACAACTGATATTTAATTCCAGCTATCATACAGATGTTCACATCAGAACAACTGGAAGCAAATAGTCCAAAAATCTAATTATGGTTTTTCTCTGGGGTGACTTCTTATGTGTGTCTTTCAAGATTTTCTAGAATGAATATGCATTTATTGAATAAGAAACTAAAAAATAAATTATTTTTTTTTACATTAAAAGATTAGTCTGGCAGCATAGTGGAGGACCAATTTCAGTGGAGACATCCTGCAGACAGAGATTCAGGGAGGAGAGAGATGGAGCTGAAGCAAGGCTGTGGCCGTGGGGACTGAGGAGAATAGTCACGTTAACTTGGACTTGATAGGACTCATGACTCTATGAGGTGGGAAGGGAGGCTTCTGCTGAGCACCTACCTTGGGTCAGCACCAAGAGATGTGGAGGCCCTTCTGACCTGCAGAAGAAAAGGACACCTCCTTACGAGAAGGCTGCAGGTATCATTTTTGGGTACGTGAAAATCAGAAGGAGTTGCTTCCTTGAAATTTCACTCCCAACACCAATATCTCACCCAGGTTCTGCCCTGGTAAGTGGGTCAACGTCTAATCCTCATAATTTGTTTTATTTTTTGGAAACCATCATGGGAATGCCACCATCATGTTTTTAGAAAACAAAGGCTTGATGGACAACTGATGGATTCATACCATACATCCTCCTGTCATCACGGGAGAAAAGTGCATATTCAGACCCTCATGACATTACAAAGAACAGACGTTCTCAGGGCAGACAGAGTTGTATTCAATTAGTGTGAACCTGAACAAGTCTCTTGTGTCTCTGAGATTCAGGCTTCTCATTATGTAAATGGAAATTATGATACTTACTCCAAAGAGTTTGTAGGACTAAAAGGAGGTCATCTTTGAAAACATGTCACATGACAATGCCCAGAAGATGACTGGTAATTATTATAATGATAGAGCTGTACTGGTACCACAATGTACAATACATAATGGTACAAACTGTTTTGCAAGGAAATCGCTCTAGCAAATCCCAATAATCATAATCAAAATAATAAGTAAAAGCCATCTGTAATTTATCCATACATTCCACCATTTAATAATCAGGAAGCTCTTCCTTGCATCCAACCTAAATTTCTCCACTGCAGGTAAATCCATAAACCAACCACCTGCCATGTGGTATTGACCCTGGTCTAGTGCCCAATGGCATAAAAAGAGCACTTCCTCCAGATTCACAGCAGCTTGATGCTGGGCACATCACTAAAATCTCTTGAGCTTCAATTTCTCCCTCTTTAAAATGGGGTCAATCTTACCTAACTTAGCAACCTGTTTTGAGAAATATTTTCAGAGTGATATATGCAATGCATCTGGCCCATAAAAGTTGTGCATTGAATGTGAGTTCCTTTCCATTTATTTCTAATGGATTTTACCATTTAAGGAAAAACATATTTTTTAAACTAAAGGGTTTTTTTTCAGCTCATTATTTTTATCCAGGACCATTATAGCTATTAAGTGTTTTGAGCTTCTCTCTCTCTAGAGACGTTTTATGATGCCAATTAGAAGTGTGAGTACACTGAGATTAAAAAGTAATGGCTAGCAAAATGAACAGTGGATTTCCCCTCCTGCCACCCAGCTTGCTGCTCCTGAGGCTTATTTCCAAATATCTAACTCTCTACGGGGAAAAAAACACATTTCTGGGGTCAAGGGAATATCGTTAAGATTTTACAATTCAGGATCATTTGAAGGCCATGGGGGAGAGGGATGATCTACATAAGCAGAGAAACACATTTACATTAAAACTGCACAGACCATATCGCTGCTCTTTATTAGGACAGAAATCTGACAACAAGAAATGAATAGATACATCTTAAGGAATTGGAAAGGTTGAGCCACCAATAAGAACAACCAAAGAAGGGGTTCAGTTTTACATGCATGGGTCTCCCCCATTTCATTATTACACACAAAGAAGGTTCTCAGCAGATGTGTGAATTCACTGATGAATCCATGCTCATCTTGATGAAATTACATTATAGTTTTCCTTTTAGGGCTATTCTTTTCTGACTCTTTGGTCCCTTTTCTCCACCTCCTCTGCTCTAAAGGCCAGAGTCATAAGAATGAAATAATCTTATTTAATTTGGAGACCACAGACAAGTTTCCTATTCTCTCTGAAGACCCCTTTCCCGTCTGCGAATGGGGTAAGTAATGCCTGCCTCTGAATCTCATCTGTTTAATGCCCATGACCCCCTCTTTGGCTCAGGCCCATTCTCCCTTCTGGATGAAGGCAGCTGCAGCCCACCTTGTTTCCCTGCCTCTAAAACTAGCATCACTGCTCTGTCCCCTAGGCCACACCCTTCATTCTCCAAGCTGTTGCTAATGTGTTCCTTCAGCAACGCCATCTGACCACACCAAGGACCGTTATATTTCTGTCTATAGTAGAAGGGACTCACCTACCTTCAGAAGAAAGGAAGCTTGAGCCAGGCCTAAGGGAGGCAGGGTATCTCTCCACAGCTCATCATCCCTGCTCCTTCCTATTCCTTTCCCCTTCCAGCCACATGGTGCCCTTCTCCCAAACCTTCCTGCTCTTTACATCTCCAGTCTACACATGTGCTCTGCTCTCTTCCAGGATAATTCCCACCAGAGGAATCAGCTTGGAAATATACTCTTCCAGAAAGAATCTGAAAAAAAATATATATATACATACATACATATATACATGTATATTTACTTATGTATATATAAAACTGAAATAAAATAAAGGGAGGTAGCCTGACTGCTGCAAGGGGAAACGGAAAGGCAGTAAAGAAAAAAATACATGCATTTATAAAATTAGGCATTGTAGGTAATGCAATATATACCTATAAAATATGTAAATTTATAAACTCATTTTAAAAATAAAGGGCACAAAGATGAATAGGGGGAAATAGAGGAGAACTAAATTAAGGCCCTTATGATACTCATAGAAGTTACTATTAACCATTCTTTATTTTTTTAAATAATGTACATAGAAGGAGATTTGAATGTCTTTTTTCAAGTACATTTTAAAGTGAAAAAAAAAAAAAAAAAGAAATCTACTCTTCCTGGAAGTCTCCCCCTGACCACACTAGGTTTCGCTCAGGACCCATCTTCTGTGACTCAAAAGCACTCTGCCCTTACAGGTGTCCAGGTGCTCCTGCTACCACTGGATTGTACGTCTTTCGAGCTGGCCTGAGCTCACTGGGACAGGCAAGGCCTCGTTCATATCCACATCCCAGTGTTTAATGCAGCACAGTGAGCCCCTTAGTCATGGTTCAGGAAGAAGTGAAAAATACATACCTTGCAAAATGATGCACGCTATAATAGAAATACCCTAAAAGATTGACTATCTCAGAGTCTAAAACTGGAAGCAAACAGCAGAAGCACTCTGGTAGGATGCTTTTATGATCATCACTTTTTTTTTTTTTTTTTTTTGGTAATTACTCTATTGAACGGCTAAATTTGGTAGGGTACAATTACAAAATAGACTGCTTCAGACAGTCTGTCATCTCTCCCTTCCCCACCCCCAAATGATATCTCAGATAGAACCATGAGCTTTAAGGTCACGTTCAGGAATAATTATGGTCCCAGAGTAATATTTAAACTTCCATCCTACACCAATCCCATCAGTCAGGGCCACCCCCTGACTTGGGAACCAGAAGAAAGAAATGGAACCGGTGAGTTCTTGGACCCTCCAAGCTATGCGCCCACTCTCTCTGCTGCTTCTACTGACCCTCCAGGTCGGTAGCCAAGAGGAAGGAAGATGCACAGGGAAGCACAGGCCTTTGAACTTAGAGGATGCTGTGTGTGTCCCTCTGCCCTCCAGGCATCCAAATGCTGCCTCTGGAACTGGTTCTGTAGAGCCCCTCATGGGCACTCCCACACCCAGTCAAGCAAGCACCTCAGCTCCAGACAGACCCCCGCAGCCACTTTCTTCTGGGTTCCACACGCCTACAGGCGGCTCTCTTGAGTGGGCCCTTCAAGTCCTGCTAACTTCCCCCAGGGAAACCCATCTGTCCTTGCCTTCTGTGCTTCACCCAACACCTCCCCTCCCCTCCTTAATGCTTCAGTCTGTCTTCCACCTTCCAACTTCTCCAGGAGAGAAGCTGTGGCTACTTTGTCTCACATTGGCCCCAGCACCCTGGGATGTGTCAGGTCCTCTGGGGCTCCCTGCAGCTAGAGCATCACAAGCTTCTGTCCAGAGGGTCAGCTGCCTATCTCCTCTTCTGACACGCCCTCCTCCCTGGTCTCCACACAGCAATCTCTTGGAGCCCAACTCTCTGATCTCCCATCTCCAAAACCCCTCCCCCCATTGACCCTCCCCCGTGAATCTCTAGGTCACTGGACATGTCCTCCCGCCTTCCACCGATGGAGCTTGCATTTCTCTCTAGAACGTGAGGGTCCTGGTCATCCTTTGTCCTCAACTCTGGGGTTGCATCCAAATTCTGCGACAGCAGGGAAAAAGCATCTTTTGTTATTATAAATCACATCTCAATGATATCAGGAAAAAAAGAGATAGGAAATTTATTTTAATGACCGACAAATAATGATGGTGTATTCTGCTAAGCTAAAAACAGTGGTCCGTGATGTCCCAGAGGCCCAGTACCTGTGGTTCCTACGGAGAGAAGGATGGGAGCATCCCCACAGGAGTGATGCTGTGAGTGGTCTCATAAGCAGAGGTGGCCCACGTCTGCCGTTGCTAAGAAGTGTTTGGGTACCAACGGCCTAAAAGGTTGAATTGCACTTGTGAGCACGCATGGGTGTGCACATATCAATTTAATGTGCTAAAGAATTTTTCAGTACCAGTGGGCTGCATTGCAGTTAAAAATGCCTAAACTCTAAAAATATTACTAATTCAAAAAATGCCAGGTGCTGGGCCACAGAGAAGGGAGTCACAATCCTGCCTGAGCTGGGCAGGTAGGAAGGCTTCATAAAGGGAATGGGACTTCTAGACTCAGCAAGAGTTCTCTGAGGGGAGACGGAAGAGCACGCAGGCCCCAGAGCAGCTTGAATCAAGGAAGAGAAAAAGATAAGAGCACCTGATGGATGGGGGTACATTTCAAAGTCCTGGGAGATGAGAAAGAGACGGGAACAGCATGTTGTCTGAGCCCTCTCTCCATCGAGACCTGGGCTTCTGACATCTTTCCCCATCTGGTCCTTACCGCGGCCCCATGAGGGTATTAACGACTCTTTTTTTTTTTTTCAGATGAGGAATAAGGTTCAGAGAGGCTGACTGCCTTCTAATGAAAGTCAAGCTGGGAACTGAATCCAGGTTTGGCGGACACTAAGGCAGGTGTGTTTCCTACAGGCAGGGAGGAAAGGCAATGGGAACTCAGCCGGGCCTCAGGATGACCTGACCTTCCACACAGCACTTACCTTGCTCGCCAGAGAACAAAACGGCCAATCCCCACTGCTGGGAAAGCACAGCAGGTGTCAGAGTGGCCTCTCTGGAGAGTGGCCAAGGCTGGCCCCGCATCCAGACGTGGAGAAACGTGGGTCCCCCAGCTCGGGAACAGGACGGGTGTGTGAGAAGCTTCTTCCTGATAGGATGTCGGGGGTGTGAGCCGCACTCCAGGTGTTCCTGTAAACCACGAATCACCATCAGATGCTTTGATCCCCAGAAAACTTCAGCAACTTCACAAAATCTTCCCCGCGGCCCTGCCTCTCCAACCCCGCAGTCATCCTCCCTCTGCCCTGAGAGTGGCCTGCAGCTGAGGGCTTTCTCTCAGGAAAAATCCCTGCTGATTATTGCTGGGACCTGCCTGCCCTTGCAGCCAAGTCAAAGTCAAGGTGAGAGCAGGGCTAGCAGGAAGGGGAGGGCGCCGGGCCCAGAACCTTCAGGTGTTTGCTTGGTCTCATTCTGTGCCAGCCCCACTCTGGGCAGTCACGGTGCAAGGAGAATGAGATCCATTTCCTGCCCTTGAGGGGCCACTGTCAAGGAGGAGAGATGGACTTTCAAATAAGGAATGCGTCCCCTTGACTGCCCTGTAGGAGAAGGTTCACTCAGCCATTCAGTAATTCTAAGCTGCTCATGAAAAACAAACACACAGGGCTTCCCTGGTGGCGCAGTGGTGGAGGGTCCACCTGCCGATGCAGGGGACACGGGTTCGTGCCCCGGTCCGGGAAGATCCCACATGCCGCGGAGGAGCTGGGCCCATGAGCCACGGCTGCTGAGCCTGCGCGTTCGGAGCCTGTGCTCTGCAGCGGGAGAGGCCACAACAATGAGAGGCCCGTGTACTACAAAAGAAACAAACAAAAAACCACACACACATTCTCTTCTACTCTCCCACCTCCCAGAATATGTCTAACAACCCACTGTGACTAATCTACCCAAAGGACTCATCAACTCTGGTTTCTCTAGCCTCAGAGAAGTGGGAAAAAGGACTTCCCTGGCGGTCCAGTGGTTAAGACTTCATGCTTCCACTACAGGGGGCACAGGTTCGATCCCTGGTCAGGGAGCTAAGATCATGCAACACGGTGTGGCAAAAAAAAAAAAAAAAAAAAAAGTGGGAAAAATAATAATAACAGCAGGAAAAACAATGGTGAATCCCCAGTGAGATGTTACTCTGAGCCAAACGTTGCCTCAAGACTCGTGGTTTTAACACCATCTATTCCTTGATGACACCCCAAGCTCTACTGAAGAGAATTCTGATCTCTATCCTGAACACAGACATCTCCACTGGGCTGTCCAATAGGCCTCTCAGACTTGACCCAAATTCCCGATTCCCAGCCCCTCTCCCGACTTTTCCTCCCACAGTTGCCCCCATATCAGTTAGTGGTCGTTTTATTCTTTGGGGACCTCAGCCCAAAGCCCTGAAGTCACCTCCACGTCAGATGGATCAGCCGATGTCGGCTCCATCTCCTCCTCCAAATCTATCCCGAAGCTGATCACTTCTCACCAACCTCCAGCACTCACACGCTGCCCACCGCATTATTTCAATAGCCACCAAGCTGGGCTCCCTGCCTCTGTCCTGTGCCCCTTCAGTACAGCAGCCAGAGAGACCCTTTTGAAATATAAATCAGATCGTGTTACACTTTAAAGCCTCCCCTGAAGACACAGACCTACTAGAGAATGGACTTGAGGATATGGGGGGGGGAAGGGTAAGCTGGGACAAAGCGAGAGAGTGGCATGGACATATATACACTACCAAACGTAAGGTAGATAGCTAGTGGGAAGCAGCCGCATAGCACAGGGAGATCAGCTTGGTGCTTTGTGACCACCTAGAGGGGTGGGATAGGGAGGGTGGGAGGCAGGGAGACGCAAGAGGGAAGAGATATGGGAACATATGTATATGTGTAACTGATTCACTTTGTTATAAAGCAGAAACTAACACACCATTGTGAAGCAATTATACTCCAATAAAGATGTAAAAAAAAAAAAAAAAAAAGCCTCCCCATAACTCCCTATTGGAGTTAAAGCCAAAGTCCTAACAGTCACGGACAGGAGCATAAATGATGTGCTCCTCCCGACGGTACCTGTCTGTCTTCAGCTTTCCTCCTCCCCCTGCACTCCATCTGGTCCCCACAGATGTCAAGACCATGTCTATTTTCCTCACCTGCAGAGAACCTAGCATCATGCCTGACATCGCAGAGACCTTCAGTAAACACTGGCCAACTAAAGCTCTCTCTCTCTCTCTCTCTCTCTCTCTCTCAATCTTTCTTTCCCACCAGACCGGGCACAACTCCAGAGCACAAGCTTTGCCTCGTTCCCCTTTGCAGCCTTGTTCACTACCCAGCACAAGCACATGGTACATCATAGGAGAGGCTGTTATTACAGGATTCTTCCTGCCTTGGCTTGAATGCTGTTCCTGGACCACATGGGGTACTGAACCAGACACCAACGGAAGGGTGGGAAAGGCCCACACACAGACACACAGAACTTAAAAGAGGGATGGAGAAAAGCCTGTCCTACACTCTTTGAATTCCTCAGTTGGAAGGTCAAGGTCAGAAAGAAGATAAAAGATTGGTGAAGAAACTTCTTTGACAAGAGCAATGTGAATCCATGAGAACCCATGTCCTTCTGACCTAAGCTGGGTGCTACCTACCTCCCACCCACAGCTCCAGAGAGAGGGGCTTCCAGGGGATTGAGAGGACCTGCTCCATGCTATCTGCAGTGGGCGCAGGATGAAAGAGGTCTGATTTCTGCCTAAGCCATTAAAGAAGATGCCCAACTGCTCTGGTTGGAGGCCAGGAGTGCGCTGTTCCATTGGAATAGGTCTGCTCGTGTAGGGCTAGAGGGCACATTCATGCATCTTTGGCAGTGACTCTGCTAAACGTCAGCTGGAGTGGGCATCTTAGAACAGCTGTAATCCTTCTCAGTGGAGGGTGGGAAGGACCCAGTCAGTGGGGTACAGGAGAGGGCCAGGGAGGGCTTTCTGAAGAGCCCACAGGAGAAAGAGTCAGCTTAAAGCAACAGTCAAACCAGAAGGAACAAAGCCACCTTATGACTAGGACAGCTCTTGAGACTTGTATTTTCTATGACACACCAGAACCTGGCCATGGAGGTAGAAAGAAGCAAAGCCAGGCAAAGAAACGGAACAGAAGCCATCCATGCTTCCCTTTGCCACTACAGGCTTCATCCTGAGACCCAGCCAAGGTATGAGAAGGGAGAAGATTGCACACTAAGGCGGTTGAGAGTTTTAATAATTAGGTGGGACTAAGACTACCTGGGGATTTCTAAATCAAGACGCAAAGTAAGGCAAATGTCTGCTTTTCTGTGAGCAGAAAACTTATGAGCCCAGCAGAGCTTGCAATGAGGGTCAGAAGACAATAACTTCAGCTGCTTAATGTTTGAAAGTTGCATCTTGACCATCATTCACACACCTTGCTTATTCCATGTGTAGAAACATACACACACACACACACACACACACACACACACACACACACATGCTGAACTCAGCTAGGGATACAGAAATAAATAAGACCTGAACTCTACACCTAAGAAACTCACTTTTTGGAGGTATCAATCACATCCTTAAACTACCTTGTGCTAATTGCCAAGATAAACCTATGTGCAAGGTGCCGTGGGAGCCCAAGGCAGAGAGAGGCGGGGGTCAGTACAGCTCCCACTGCAGAGATTCTGTCTCATAAAATGTCCTGAAAAACTCTGAAGCCAAATATCTCTATCTCCATGTAATGAGTGCAGAAAGACCCTGCATCTTAGAGAACACGAGAGCCTCATCCGCAGGCTTCTCAAGTCTCAGCAGCTGCAAAGGAAGAGGAAACGCAGGATCCTGGACTAGCCAGCTTGCCTCCTACCCCCCGCCCCCAGGATACCCAGGAACAAACTCAGGAAACCTAGAAGCTTCAGTCTGGAATTTTCCCAAGCTCCTGAGGCTGTTCACTCAGCTCTGGACAGTTCTGACGTGGAATGTTCTCCCTGAGGCGAAGCTGAAAGACGTGTCTCTCTGTGGTTTCCTGTCCTTTGTCCTGATTTTCCCAGGTAGCCTCACAAAGTTTCACAAAGCACATTTGCTCTTGTCCCACGTGACAGCCACGAAGAAGCTTGACGATTCCAATTTCAATCCTGTCCCATCACCCCCAGCTGCCTGTCCCTGGATTAAACTGCCCTTGCTCTTCAACTGCTATTTTAAACCATCATTTTGAATGTCCTGTCACCCTGTCCCCTCTTGGGAACACATTCAGTTGGCCTCTCTAGTGAAGTAAGCTTTCAAATGAGACCTGAAAGAACTGAGTGGTGAAGCGTCCAGGAGGAAAGGGAGGCAGGCCCTGAGGAAGCAGCAAGCTCATGAGTTCCCAGGTCACTGCAGAAGCATGAACCAAGCAGGGTGTAGTAAGAAAGGTGGGAGAGGTAGTCAGAGGCTAGTCCAAGTCGGTCTTATTGGTAGATGAGGACTTGGGATAAAATTACAAGTAATGGTTGTGATGTCATTAGATTTAATTTTTAAAGACATCACAATGGCTGCAGGATGAGAATGGATTATAGAAGAAGCGAGAGGTGACACAGGAGACCCCGAGGAGGTGACCACCGAGGCCTGGGAGCTTGGATCAGCGTGCCCTGGTGGGTAGTTGTAGCTTACAGTCTCTACAGGAAGTTTAATCAGAGATGAAATCACAGAAGTGGGAAAATCTTAACACCAAGGGCTAACATTTCTTTTCGTGCTTACTATGTGCCAGGCACCCTTCTGAGTGTTTTATAGGTTTTTAATTATTTAGTCCTCATGACCAGCCTATGAGATAAGGTTGTTGTAGGGATTAATTTCCCATTTTACAGCTAAGGAAACTGAGCTACAGAGAAGTAATCATAAACGCCAGGGGAAAAAACTGGGGTGTTGCTGGGAGATGTTTGGTTTCCCATCTGCCAACCCCATACTCTTGTGAAGTCCTCCATCTCTGGGCACAAAGCTTCCAGAATGTACATTTCCATCTGAGGTTAGTGCAGTAGGGTGGGAGGTCAATGATACTTCCTGGACTGGGACAGTGTCCACCACATATGGTGCCTCGGTGGTCCCAGAACTAACCCTACCATGTCAGAGTTGAACGTGGGAAAGCCCACTGGGCAGAGTCCCTTTGTGGAGGGCTTGGGCTTGACCTGCCAGGCCACAGGGAGCCGCTGACAATTCCATGGTCCCCTCTGGCCACTGGCAAGGCACTAATAATGAAGACGAAGAGATCTCCTAGACAGAGCTCATCACCGAGTTCCAAATGAGCACACAGCCCCTTGGAGAACTCGTGGGGCTAATTAGTATTAGGAATGGGTTTGGAGGACAAGCTTATGTGCACGTGTTCTTGAAACATTCCCATTGGACGCATCCTTGCTTCTGAGTGTTAATTAGAGCTTCTGCACCGCAGCTTGGAATTTAGTGGGAACTAAGTTGGCGTAGGTTAATTTGGTGGATAAAAGAAACTGTCCCTCCTTGAAGTCTCATTGTCTTCCAGGACTGGGCAGCTGGACAAGTTCCAGGGGCAGCACCTGGAGATCTCAGAGTGCACTCTCCAGATTGAGTAATATCCCCGAGGTCTCTTTCCAATTAGCCATGTTAGAGTTTCCCTCCCAGGTTAATTGAAGGACAGAGTGGTGAGATGAAGTTTGAAGGTCAGTTCTGGAAGACCTGTTCTGGCCTTGGGTTGCTCTGAGATCTCAGGGAAGTTACACAGTCTCTCTGAGCCTCAGGGTCTCCATGTGGAAAATGGGGATGGGAGGAGCAAGATGCCTCGTAGAGTTGGTGTGAGGATCAAAGGACCAAGGACCCAGGAGGAGATGGGCCCTCGGGAAGCTCTTGTCTCAATGAGCAAAGTGTGGCTCCATGACTGTCTTCTGGACACACCTGCTTTGGAAATATGCTCCCTCCTGGTTCAAATCTATAGCAGAGTGAGCAGGTGTGTCTTCGGTGACCTGGGGCTGGGTCTCTGTGCTGCAGGAAAACGAGGTCTTCCATCTCTATGCCAGCGGAGCCACTCCAAGAAGGAAGTACCAGACATCGAGGGGAGAGCCCGTAGGATGCTGGCTAGACTCTGCTCTTTGATTTGGTCCAGCAAAGGCACAGATGACAAATAAAGCCCACCTGTAAACTGTGCCAGGATATTTTTACAGATCATCACATATCAGGATTCTGTAGCAGCCACTGTCAGGGCTCTACCCACATCCCCCAGGAAAACGTAACCATCTCAAGGCCCCTGGCTCCTAGCATGTTTCCACTCCCAACAACACCTGTGTCCCTCCATCACCTCCTTGGAGGGCTGCCCTGAGGCAGCTGGAGCCCACTTTGCTGGTCTGCATAGAGAGCAAAGTGCCTGAGAAGAGTTTGAAGTTGATGGGTGCTGGAGTATCAATACTGCAGCTCCCTGGCCCCTGGGCTGGACAGCTCTAAAGGATGACCTGCACTGTCCCCAGAGTTCTCCTGCAGAGCTGAACTGAAGTCACGCTCTGTGGGACTTTGCTTGGCATCACAGCTTGTCTGACCTCCTCCCTCCACAGATCCACTTCCCCACAACCACACCAATATTTTTATGCAAACACCTCCTAATACGCCACTTTCACATGACTTATTCCAAGGTCTGCTTCTGGGGAACACAAACTAAGACAGAATCAAATTCAGATCCTGAGTATTTAGCACTTATTCTGTGCTAGGCACTGAGTTAGGAAGGTTTGGGGGTTTCTTTTGTTTTTGGATACATTATCTCATTTAATTGTCACAATTAACTTTGGGGATATTAGAGGTAAAGAAACTGGGACTCAGAGATTTTAAGCCACTTACTCCCAGTTGCGCACCTGGCAGATGATGAGCTTCTGCACCTGGGAGTCCAGTGCTCTTACATCTGCCTCGTTTACATGATGGTGGGGGCTGGGAATGGGGAGATAGGAAGGATCAGAATGTCACCAGGTCTACTGAAACCATATGGCAAAACTTTCATCTGTTCTAGATATTGAAGGGTCCATAGAATATTTTATTTTCAATGAAGATTCTGTCCAAAAAGAGCAAGTTGAAAACCATTGCCTTATATCTTCTCTGTAGGATAACTATAAAGATTAAATGAAATAATGTATGTAAAGGGCTTAACACAGAACTTGGCACACGGCATATAGCCGACAAATGCCAGCAGACAGGATTACGTATTTATAACCTGCACTCCCAATTTATGTGTGCTTGTTATATATAAATATGCCACCTATAATTTAAGAAAACAAATACGTTATACCTTTTCAGTGGCTGCAAATAGTACTCTCAATGTCTAGTTAGTAGAAATAAATTATAGAAACATACATATATGCATTATTTCTATGTATAGATTTAGAGTGCATGGATACAAATGATTTAACGCCAAGCTGTAGGCATATGGTTTCTGGGATACATCTCCTAAGAAAAGTGTGAAAAAGAATGGCTATATGTATACGTATAAATGAATCACTTTTGCTGTACACCTGAAACTAACACAAGATTGTAAATCAACTATGCTCCAGTATAAAAAAAATTAAATGTAAAAAATTTAAAACAATTAAAATCTTAGCACGGCAAAAAAAAAAAAAAAAATAGTTTGATACTCTCACCCCCATCCCTACCTCAACCCTACCCCCAGTTCCACCCCCATTGTCTGTTGTCTATGTATTTGTCAGGAAGTGAAGGGAATTCGGCTCTCTGTGATCAGCTCACCCAGCCCTTTGCTGCTGGGCGTCAGCAGAGAGGACCCGTTGGCAGCTATCGCTTCCCATGCAGAGGCCAGGTGCAGGCGACCCATGCACCAATCCCAGAGCTTCCCTTCCCATTCATTCACTGCAGAGCAAATACTTGGGAAGACCTACTCTATGTGCCAGGTTCTGTGATAAGCTCTGGGACAGACACAGTGGAGAAACAAAAACAATGACTAGGGCTTCCCTGGTGGCGCAGTGGTTGAGAGTCCGCCTGCTGATGCAGGGGACACGGGTTCGTGCCCCGGTCCGGGAAGGTCCCGCATGCCGCGGAGCGGCTGGGCCCGTGAGCCATGGCCGCTGAGCCTGTGTGTCTGGAGCCTGTGCTCCGCAATGGGAGAGGCCACAACAGTGAGAGGTCCGTGTACCGCAAAAAAAAAAACAACAAAAAAAACAACAACAATTAAACAGACATGATCCCTGTCCCCATAGTGAGGAAGAGTCACACTAGTGTATAAGTATATACTGATTTGTATATTTCTACACAATTATACAAATAAGTGTAGACGGCCAACTGTGATAATGCTACTAATGCGGTATAGAAAGCTGCATCCGGAATCTGAAAAGACAGAGAAGGTTTCTCTACAAGAGGAAGATGTGAGATGAAATCAAAAGGTGTTAGTCAACTAAGTGAGAGAATAGTCAGGTGGAAAAAGTTCCCAAAGCTAAGACTCTAAGATGAACAGAGCACATAGACTTTTCTGGGCAGTGAAAATATTACAAGGGTGGATCCATGACATTATGCATGTTTCAAACTCATAGAATGTACAACACCAAGAGTGAACCCTGTGATGAACTATGGACTTTGGGTAATTCTGATGTGTCAACGTAAGTTCATCCTTGGTAAAAACCTCACCACTCTGAGCGAGTGACGTTGATAATGGTGGAGGCCGTGCATGTGTTGGGCAGGGGGTATATGGGAAATCTCTGTACCCTCCTCTCAATTTTATTGTAAACCTAAAACAGCTTTAAAAAATAAGGTCTATATATTTAGAAAAATCAGTTATCTCTTGGAACTGGATTAGGAGGCCCGTACTTATTAAGAGACACCATTCCCTTTGATTGCCAGGGTTGCTCTGTGGGCTCTTAAACAACTTCAGCTTGAAGGGCCCAGAGTTTGAGTGTCCTCACCCGGCTAACAAGAGCTGGGGTGTTGAGATCATTAGTCAGACCTCTGCCCACAGGAGCCCATAGTCTAGTGAGGGGGACGGATCGCGTTCAACCAGATATTTGCCCACTGGGTGTGCTGGGCACTCTGGCCCCCCACTGCCCTTGATGATTTCCGACACCATAGCTCTGGCCATACTGCACTCTAACTGTCCTTATTTATTGCTCTTGGCGTGAGAACAGTTGTTCTCGACTATATCTCTATCTCGGTGTCAAGCTCTTTTCAATAAATATTCGTCAGGGAGATTAGGGGCCGTTTGGAGATGGGTAGAGGTTCAAAGGTGAGAGTGAGGATAGACAGATAGAGATGAGCACAATGCAAGTTGAGTATATTCAGTGTGCCTGGAGAGGTCAGAAAACACACCCTAGAGAAGGGGTTATTTGAAATGGCTCTTACAGATTGAGTAAGAGTTTGCTGACCAGAGAAGGAGAGAAATGGTGATCCAAGCCGAGAGATCAGCGTGTGTAACTGCAGAAGCCTGAATAACCATGACTTCTCTGGGCAAGGGATGTGGGGAGTGGCTAGAAATGAAGCTAGGTGGGATGCAGGCCGTGGCCAGCTAGGGGAGACATCGGTAACATAAGTATGAAAGCTGGGACTCCAGCCTCCGGCAGCCGGGGCCAAGAAGGATTTGCAGCAGGACACTGATGGCTGTCAGCGAGCTAATTAGGTTAGCAGGTCCGGGAGTTAATAGGGATAAGTCAGGCCATAATCCCCGAGGCTGAGGACAAACCCAGGCCAGTGTACACTGCCTTTACAGTTGAACAGCTCACAGGTGCTCCCAGAGACAGGCTGGACCAGCCAGCTCCTCTTGCTGTAGGTTTAACAGTTCTCTCTCCCTGCTGCTAGCAGACTAATCCCTACTGTTTATGTGAATCAATTACAATAGAGAGAAATCCCATGGGCGGAGAGGGGTCTTAGAAGTCACCTTCCAGGGCAGTGTTCTACCTGACCAGAGTCTAGAGGCTCATGACTTTGCCAAGAACACACAAAGCGGGTGGCAGAACGGAGGTTGAAACCGTCTCCAGATCTCTACTGCGAGGGTCCTAGAGCGCTTGAACCATCCCCTGCCCCAGCCGTCTGTGCTGGGGCTCTTAGAAACAGCTCTTTGGACTTCCTAGGCACAGGGCAGGTGAGGGTGAAGGGCTGGGGCCGCCCCCTCCCCACGAGAGGAGGGACAGCTGATGGCGTTTTCTGCCTCTTTCCCCCAGAGGAATCATTCTGCAAGGAGTACAGGATGCCCTCACTCTGAGACCTGCTACGTCTTGAATTAATTTCAAGTTCCTCTGGAGGCTGTTGATATTCTTGTGCCCCTGCTGCACTAGGCTGGGAACGGGAATGCCAGGGACTGAAAATGGGGCCATCTGCCCATCGAACCATGGGAAGACGGGAAGGATTCCAAGACAGGAGCTGCCCATTGTTCTGTTGCTCAAAACAAGACAGCCTCCCCCATCACTTTCTCATTGATCTACGATTTAGGAGACTGAAGCACCCCCTGAAGCATTAAACAATACCCACTCTCCGACCTCCCCCCGTCCAAATATAATTCACTGATGGACACTTAGGCCATGTGGACAAGCATTAATAAATTATTCCCCCACTCCCAATTTTCCTTTCATTACGTTTTGAGAAATCAAATCAAATCCAGAATATGGAACAGCTTATTAAAAACATAAACTCACTCTTTGACTCTGTGTGTTTGAAATAAAAGGTATTTTTTAATTCAAAGGAATTTCTAATTCACTGCAGGGCTCAGTTTGCTGAGCTTAATGTTTGAAATGCTATTTCTCTAAACAATGTGGGCTAGGGTCTGGTAGAGAATAAAGCAGCCATCTCAGCCTGTTCTGCATTGGCTTTTCAAGAAGTCACACACACTTGGAAAGACATCAGGATTGGAGAAGTCTGCTGAGGCCCCCCAAAATATTTGAGTTAGATATGTTTAAAAATAGAAGAATATCTAAAGGAAACTTACCCAGGAGAATGAAATGGGCTAATTTCATTCATTCAGTTGTTCATGCAACAAATATTTATTGGGCACCAGCTATATACCTAACTTTGTTTTAGGTATGAGATGTCTAAATGTGCCTGACTTTGTTTTCGCTATGGAATGTCTAAAAATGACTCATATGTGGCCCTACCTTCAAGGAATGCCCCGACCGGTGAGGATTGGACAGGCCAGTAACACATGACAACACAACGATGAGAGCCACCAAGGAGAAATATGCAACGTGCAGAGCAAGAGAGGGGAAAGAATGAACACCTCGTCTTCCAGGAGGATCAACAGAGCATTTTAACTGAAACTAGTCACAGCTCTTTCTGTTGCAAGGGGCTTAACTCAACTTGGCTTAAACAAAAGAGAGATTTCATTGGTCCGAGTGAACACGTAGAGATTCAGGTAGAGGTAAAGATTCAGGTATGGATGAATCCAGGAGAGTTAACAGAAAGAAGAGCTTCTGTAAAGGCCCTGAGGCAGGTTTCTCTCCATCTCTCAGCTTTGCTTTGCTCACCAAGCTTTCTCCTTGGGCCCGTTTCCCTAAGTAACAGTAAAATGGCCTCCTTTAGCTGGGAGCCCATATGTTGTCAGTTCAGCACCTCCACAGAAGAAAAGAGCTTCTTTCCCTGTAGCCCCTGGGCTGACTCTTACTGGCGTGACCAGGGCCTCGTGCCTCCCTGGGCTTATCCCTGCTTCCAACGGGTAGAAGATGCTGCCTGGGTAGGCAGGCTTGGGTTACCTGCCCATCCCTGGAGTCAGAGGGATGCATCAGGCCTTTCCAAACTACATTCATTCCAGAACATTCATTAAGGAACACTGTGAGCTAAGCACTGCTCTAACAGATGAGGATGCATCAGGACAAACAAACAAAAAAAAGAGAAGTCCCTGCCCTCAGTGAGCTTTCAAATAAGAACACATCTGGGCAGATGCATACGTGCAAATGCTGGAGAGCAAAATAAACCAAGGAATGGGGGTGTGGTGCCTGCGGGAGGGGGCAGCGGTTGCTACATTAAAAAGGTTGTCTGGGCTTCCCTGGTGGCGCAGTGGCTGAGAGTCCGCCTGCCGATGTCGGGGACACGGGTTCGTGCCCCGGCCCGGGAAGATCCCACATGCCGCGGAACGGCTGGGCCTGTGAGACATGGCCGCTGAGCAGCGGCCTGCGCGTCCGGAGCCTGTGCTCCGCAACGGGAGAGGCTGCAACAGTGAGAGGCCCTCCTACCGCAAAAAAAAAAAAAAAAAAAAAAAGGTTGTCTGGGGAGATCCCCCCCAAGAAAGAGACAACGTTGTACAGAAGCCGAAGTTGCTGAGGACTCAGGTCAGAGGGAATGCAGCAGTGGGAAGAGCCTCCCCGAGGCCCTGGGCAGGGATGGACTTGACAGCTGTGAAGGACAGCACATGTCCCCCGGCTTGACCCTACTGAGTAATGGGGAGGAGACCCCGACAGAGGAGGGCAGGACGTGAGAGCTGGCGGGACCTGAGAAACCTCGGTTAGGACCTTGGCTTCTGTGTCGAGGGCAGCGGGAGTGGCAGGGGCAAAGCACGCGCACCAGGTGGTGCCGCAAAGGAAGGTGGGGATCCCGTTGATCAGAGAGCGGAGGAGGGATCCCGGGCGAAGAGGACCAGAGACGCCCTACTCAGAGTCCAGGATGGAGTGTGAGTGGACCCGGGGGATGCGCCAACCCTGAGAGGCAGAATGGCACGGAACAAGGACAGACGTAAAAGGCACCAGCCGTGTGTAGGCTAGAATATTCAGAGAGAGAGACTACATCCGGGTCAGAGCCACCATGAAGAAGGCACAGGAGAGGGACCTAGGGTGGTCCAGGCTGTGTGCCAGGCCCCAAACTGGACAGTGTGGGTGCTCAAGAGCATCTCTATGGAGACAGTGGAAGCCTCACAGAATCAATCACTCCTCCTAATCTTCCTCCTGGGAAACTTGCAGATATTAAATTGACCACTCAAGGGGAACGGGATTTGATTTCAGGTTTAATTGAAGGGCATTGTGCAAATGCGGAGACTGAGAGAGGGAAAAAAAATGTTTCCTGGAGATGGCTTAATTTCCATTTCTTCTTAAAAATACAGCAAACTGCCTATTAAAAATGTTAGATAAAGGATATTGCAAACAACCATTTCTTTTCCTTCCCGGGAAAGGAAAGATGACATTTGGGATGCCCTTAGCAGACGATAATATTAGCGAACACGGGTGAAGCTCGAAAACTGACAAAGCACTGTCCACATGTGCACATCAGGAGCACAGCAGCTGCAGCGAAAATGTAATGGAGTTTCACTCCACATTGAGTGTGGGGGCCTAGAGTCCTAGGAAATCAGTCCCACCTGGAAGACACTTACGCAACTCAGCAAGCACACAGGGAACCCCATCAATGTGCCACATGCTGAACCAAGCTTGGGGGTGACCTGGCTTCTCTTATGTGCCAGGATGGTCTTAGAAGCCAGAGGACATGGACCCAGACGACCATGACGACGAGTACAGCCAAGAGATCTGACCTTACCTTTGTGTTCTTCTCATGTACTAATGTTTCTTGCACTCACAGCAACGCCGTGCAGCAGTGTTTTGGTGGCTAGGACTTAGTCATTGTCTTAAAATTCTGGACCACCCCATAAAGTACCTCCTTCTACTGGCTTTCTCAGCTTCTACTCTTGGGCTAAGAGCTGTGTTTTGGGGCTTCCCTGGTGGCGCAGTGGTTGAGAGTCCGCCTGCCGATGCAGGGAACACGGGTTCATGCCCCGGTCTGGGAAGATCCCACATGCTGCAGAGCGGCTGGGCCCGTGGGCCATGGCCACTGAGCCTGCACGTCCGGAGCCTGTGCTCCGCAACGGGAGAGGCCACAGCAGTGAGAGGCCCACATACCGCAAAAAAAAAAAAAAAAGAGCTGTGTTTTGCATACACTTAATTCTCAGCATAGCCTACGACGTAAGTCCTGTTACTATCCCTATGTTCAGATTAGGACACTGAGACTTAGGTTAAATGAAGTGCTTCAAGGTCACTGCCTAAACTTGACCCCAGGCAGCCTGGTTCAGGAAGCCACACTTAAGCAGCTAGCTCTGTGCCTGGCACCTGAGGTCAAGGGTTGAGTGTGAATACGGTTTTACAGTAGAAGATTATTTTTAATCCTCAGTGTAATCCCTGAAAGCTTTTGTCACAGTCCTATTCTCAGATGTGGAGATGGAGACTTGGAGACGCCAAGCCAACCCTGATGTCTGGGCTTCCTCACTTAGGAGGTGCCAGAAGTGGGATCTGAACCCAGCTCAGCCCCAGTCAACCCACTGAACCTGTGTGCCTCCACAGGACTTGTCTCCTGCTAAAGGTTCATCACGGTACCTCCCGATTCATCCTGACTTTTCTTCTCTTCCCCTCCGGGAAAACCCAACGGGTACATCCCTGAAGGTTCCAGTGGGGCGGTGCAGGGGGAATTCCGGCCCCCGACTTCCTGCTCCTTGACTCCCACCAGGACCCCCAGAACCTGCAAGATCCTGGGAGAAATGAGGTCATCAGGATTTCTACACCTGCACACGCACAACCAGTCTGACCACAGTGCAGCTAAATGGGTCCAGTGGTCAATCAAGGAAATGACAGCCTAAGGGCTGTGTGAACAGCCAAGTTAGGGTAAAATCAACAATGGTTTGAACAACCAGTCCGTTCTGTCAGGGCGGGGGAATTTACTGGGGTGAAAAGGACACCGGACACAGAGCCGGGGCATCTGGCTCCCTCCCTGGCCGTGATACTTGTTTGCCCAAGTAACTGGACCCCTGCTTCCTCAGCTGTAACATGGCCATCACCCACCCGGACAGAGGTCATGAGGCCTCAGTGAGGGCAAATAGGGGAAAACGTCTAGCGTTCCATTTGCTCGTAGTGTATGTTCACTAAACACTCGTTAAATATACTGGTTGTGTCTGGATGTAATGTTAGCTCATGAGGGAACATATATCAAAGTGGCCATTATCACTGGATAGATAAGAGAAGCAGTTAAACGTATTTTTTTCTGTCCTTGACCATCCACGTTTTCGGTGGGGCCTCGTAAAACCAAACTTTGCAGTGGCCTCTGCAGTCCCTGGGGCAGGGGGAACGTGTATGCTGTTGGCTTGTATCTCCTGCTTTGACATCCACAAAGAAGCTCCATGGCAGTAATACCAGAAGCCACCTGAGGGTTTTCCACTTCCCAGTGCACGGCTGCTAGGAAGGAGACCCAAAGGCGCCCCAAGCTGAGCGTTGGGAGCTCGGGACCAGGGGAGACAGAAAACTCCCTCTTTCAGTAAGTGGCTGTTTGGCTTTCAAAAGCCACTTTCTCTTCCCTTTGGGTTTCCTCAGTGAGTGGAAGACAGGGGTTAGAAATCTCTCCACCACAGTAATTAATTAGAAGGGGAAATACTTGCTGGGCTCACAGGAGCCTATCGTGGTCTTAAACATGTAGCATTCACCATCTCCTCTGATCTTTATGACCACCCAACAGATTTCGGGAGCTGCCCCATTTTACAGACAAAGAAACCAGCAGGGAGATGAAATAGCAAGCCCACCATCACAGGGAATGAAGTGGCAGAGACCACCTGGGGGGCCTGATCCGACGGGGTCCAATGTCTCATCACTTAAACACCTCCTTCTGGTTCTTTGATTAGGACCATCTCTGAGCGTCAACTCGGACAATATGAGCTGATGTTTCTCAGGCAAGCTTGAACCGCAGTCTCTGCAACGCTGAACACAATTTCTTCTGCCTTCCAAGACAAGCATCAAGCTGACCTTCTGGGAATTTAATTTCAGTGTTTCCATCCAAGTCAAGAGGAGTTTGGGAGGCCAGGAGCACACGCCACCATGCCGCTGCTCCTACCTTCTCTCCCTCTCAGAGCACGGCGCCCCGATCCTCCACCTACCCAATCAGAGACCCGAGGTCTGCCCCACGCCTCCCTCATTCCCCCCAGATCCAGTGAGCCCCCCAGTCTTTCCCACTGCCCCTGGGAGGACCCGGCTCCCCACCTCCACTCTCACGGGCTCTTACTGGTGTTCCCTCAGCAGCTGCCCCGCCCCTGGTTTGCCCCTATAAACACATGCTCCGCCCCGTCTCCAAGTCTCCAAGGTATTAATTCATTCAGAAATCTGCATTGGATATTACTGTGCCCCCGTGGAAGCCCTCTGACTGCTCCCCGAAGCCGCAGACTAGGGGGCCAGCTCCCAGGAGAGCTTCCAGGACCCGCCATGATCCGCTGCCCCCTCCATCTCCAGCCTCGTCCCACCACCCACCCCATGCGGGGCGATGCTGGGCTGCCCCTCTCTGCCACCCTGTTCCTCCTCTTCCCAGAACTCTCTCTCCACCCTGGTCACATGCTCACATTCCTTCAGCCGCCAGCTCCTCCTTGACCTTCAGACTCAGCTTGGCGTCACCCTCCCCAGGGAGCCTTCTCTGAGCCCTGGGTTGGGAGGCACCTCCGCTGTAGGTGGTGAGGACCTGAGGACCGCAGGTAAGGCACCTACCCCATGGTGATGCCCCTAGACCTGCCTGGCTCGCCCACCCGCAGTGACTTTGAATTCAGCATAGCCACGAAGGCTTCTGGGGTGAAGCCCCGGAGTCTGTGCTTTTAGCAGTGATCCTTGTCGCCTCTGGAAAGCATTGTTCTAACCTCGCTTTGCCTTTCCTGGTTTAGACCAGGGTTTGGCTGAAAGTAGGTTCTCAGCGATGAGTGGTGAACAGGACTGAATCAAAGTGTTAAATCATCAGAGTCTCTTGGGGCCCCTACTACTTTGCACTTCTGCTGTACCAGTTCTTTGCCATTAAAAAAGAAGACTGTGGGGCTTCCCTGGTGGCGCAGTGGTTGAGAGTCTGCCTGCCGATGCAGGGGACGTGGGTTCGTGCCCCGGTCCAGGAAGATCCCACCTGCCGCAGAGTGGCTGGGCCCGTGAGCCATGGCCGCTGAGCCTGTGCTCCGCAACGGGAGAGGCCACAACAGTGAGAGGCCCGCGTACCACAAAAGGAAAAAAAAAAAAAAAAAAAGAAGACTGTGTGTCATTCCTCAGGCCCAGTTTTTTCTTTCCGGTACACAGTTCCTGCTGGAGGGGCAGAGAGTGTGTTGGGAGACTTTCTGCTGTTCGTTCCTGGTCTTTCTTGTTATTCTTGTTGTTCCAGGAGGTTCCAATATCCACAAACCCTCCCCTCGTAGAATCAAGAGGCAGACGGAAGGACAGAAGCCCTAGGGCCTTTGGGTAACCTTAAAAGGGTGACTCTTTTTAGGGAGTTGATGACTTGAGGAAGGAGAATGCTGCTCTGTGGCCCTAGAGATGCCTGTGACTAATTGTCTTTTGACAAGTGTGAAACGGCAAGGTCAAGTGGAAAATATCTCCAGCAAAACTTTTGGCGCCATGAGGAAAAAGAAACAAGCATTTATCAAAGACCCACTCTGTGCTGGCCGTGGGTTCTGTGCTTGACACACACTGTTTCTTTGAATCCTCTCAAATGCTCCCATTTCAGGCATGAGGAAACTGAGTCTCAGAGAGGAAAACACGTTGCCCAAGACGGTATAGTTGTTACCTAACAGCAGCAGGGTTAAAGTTTGATTGCTTAAGGCCTCACACCTGTGAGCTTTCCACCGCTCCTACTGAGCTGGGATGGGGGTCAGGGAACAAGGGTCTAGAGCAGGGTGCACCATCCTAACTGTGGAGCCAGGGCCCTCGGGCCACTTCTCTGGACCACAGTTTCTTCCCTTGCCGGTTGTGAGGCTGGATTTCCTGGGTGCTTTCAGGAAAAGAGCCTTGTTCTAGGGAACAGGAGCTTGGGGTTTTCTGCTCAGTTTATGGCAGGTCACTTGCCCTCACTTTCCACCTTCCAGGTGAAGTTTTCTGACGATGTTCCTAGGAAGTTCTGAAGCACCGTGGAGGCTGTACTGGGGCTCAAGGTAGTTGAAGGGGGTGGGGGGGTCCTGATCAAGAGGTGAGGGCCTGACTCCACTTTGGATGGTTTACATATGGCGATGACATGTAAGAGTCCTTATGAAGAAAGTTCCACGGCTACATATGAATGAGTGTAGAAGTGAGTAAAAGAATGAATACACACAAAGCCCGAAGATTACAAAGTCTCTATGGCCCCATCTCTCTCTAGTTCAACAGCCGGGTGTTTTATTGACCAGTGGCAAGCTCTACACATGACTGTGGTGTCAAGAGTGGTAATGTCTCCACCCAAAGCCAACACCTCCCACAGATTTGTAGAGCCCAAATGTACCAACATGCAAGTCACTATTACTCTGCTTAGTCATCTCATTGTCATTCACAGGGTGCTTCACAGTTTGTAAAGCACATTCATATGCATGGTCGTATCGTGATGTGTTGTCAGTTTTACCAAGATTGGGGTTTCAGGGTTTAGGAAGCTCCATTTTCATGGGCCCACCTTCTCACTGACACCCTCACACCAGCCCCTCTGAGGCTCTGGAAACTTCCATTTGCCCTTAAAGGCCAGCTTGAGTGCCACCATCTCTGGGAAGCCTCACACCATCCCGTTGCTGTTTGGCCCCTCTTCCTCTGAGGCCCATCTGACTCTAGCCCTGGTGAAGCATGTTCCAAGTTTTGTTGCTAGCTAGCTGTTACTCATCTCCCCTCCAATCACAAAAGCAAATGGTTCACTTAACACCTAAATGGATAAAAAATGAAGGATGTATGAATGCATGAACAAATGAATGGACCAATGACTAAATGCATGAGAACCTGGTTTCTTGTATTACTCAACTTCCTCTTCCTCCCTGATTCCCTAAGTGAAGTCAGTCCCACCCTCATGCTCACCATACAGCAGGTTTATGAGGGCCTGCTATGTGCCTGGGACAACAACAGGTACAAATGACACGGTGGTGAACAGGAAAGTCAAGTGTCTCTGCCCTCGTGGAGTTTCTACTTTTCGTGTACACAGTCAGAGCACTTCTCAGAGGGAATGGTCTGCCCCTGTATCGATGTGTGTCTTTCCAAATCTCCGTGGAGATCAGGACTACGTCTTGTTAATCTTCATACCCCCAGCACCCAGCTCAACACCTAGTGAAGGTTAGGTGCTCGGTAAATGTTTGATGGATGAATGTTGACACCCATCACAAGCCAGGTTCTTTGCTCGATCCTATTTCTGGGTTATATCCAGGACCTAGGACTAAACTGTAAACACATCTCCTAACATTCAGGAATCTCAAGCAGCACCCTGAGCAATGAATATTTTTATTTTTCAATATTTACACTGTTTACCTTCAAGACAGAGGCATTAATAAATCCCATTCAGTGTGCCTGCATGAGTGTCTGTGTGTGTGTGAAGCTATAGTTTCTGTCACCTGGGACCATTGCGGAGCCCTTGTGTCATGACATGTGTGATGTGTCTGGTGTGTGGCAGGGGGTCAGGAAGTACCAGCATCCGCCCCTCGGCCATTCTCAGTTATAACAGCAGCAAACAGCAACCCCTCAGTATCAGCCTCCTGGCTTGGGGCTTAGGGAGTAAGGGGTGATTTGGAGAAAGTTAAAGCCAAGCTGGAACAACCTTATGGATTAAAATCACCACCCATGCGTTGGAACTGATATTGCTTCTACAAGGCAGAGCAGAAGATGGAAAAAAAAAACAAAAAACCACGAAAGAAGATAGTCAAAAATATTAGAACCTCAATGTTCACAGCAGCTCTATTTACAATAGCCAAGACGTGGAAGCAACCTAAGTGTCCACTGACAGAGGAATGGATAAAGAAGATGTGGTACATATATACAACGGAATATTACTCAGCCATAAAAAACAATGAAATAATGCCATTTGCAGCAACACGGGTGAACCTAGAGATTATCGTCATACTAAGTGAAGTAAGTCAGACAGGGAAAGACAAATATGATATCTCTTATATGTGGAATCTAAAAATAAAATGTTACAAGCGAACTTATTTACAAAACAGAAATAGACTCACAGACAGAAAACAAATTTAAGGTTATCAAAGGGGAAAGTGGGGGAGGGATAAATTAGGAGTTGACTAACAGATACACGCTACTATATATAAAATAGATAACCAGCAAGGACCTACTGTATAGCACAGGGAACTCTATTCAATATCTTATAATAACCTACAATGGAAAAGATTCTGAAAAAGAATTTATACATATATATAAAATTCACATTTTATATATATTATATAATTATATAATTTATATATATATATATATAATATATATATATATATCTGAGTCACTTTGCTGTACACCTGAAGCTAACACATTATAAATCAACTATACCTCAATAAACTATAGTTTTTGTTTTCTTCTTGCTTTGGTAGGATCGAGTCTGACTCTCCAGCCACTGCATAACCAACTCCACTTCTTCAGTTTAAAGTGCTGATCTGATTCTGGAAAAGAGTCTCTGTCATTCATCCTTTCATCCCTATTCCTTTATTTAAGTGAGTGTTGGTTGAACATTTACTATGTACTTGGGTAGTGTTGGCAAACTAGTTCCACCAAGGGCCGGAGAGTAAATATTTTAGGTTTTGCGGTTTACAGGGTCACTGTCACAATTACTCAGCTCTGCCACTGCAGCAGGAAAGGAGCTACACAATCTGTAAATAAATAACTGAGGCCGCTGTGTGCAATGAAACTTTATGTATAAAAACAGGTGGAGGGCCAGATTCGGCCCACGGGTCACCCCTGCACTGGGACCACTAGGTACTGGGGAAGCAGAGGTGATCAGTTCCCCTGGAGAATTTCACAGAGAATGAAATAGGCAAATGCAGCGCCCTGTGCTTAGGCTTCTAACAAAGAAGGTCCTTCGAATAAGAGAAAGGAAGCGAGGCAGGCACTTCCTGGGAGGCACAGAGAAGGATTGACAGAGGAGAGGACTTTGACTGGGTCTTGCGAGGTAAGTAGGAGTTCACCAAGCAAAGGGCAAAGAATATTACAGGTGGAAGGAACAGCATATGCAGAAGCATGGCGGCTGGAGAGAGTGCTGCGAACTTGGCTCGAGGCCACCACCTCAGCATCCTGTTCCTGCCCTGCCTGCCTTCTGCTGTATTCTCTGTACTTTTGGTGTATTCGCTGATCGTTTTATTTAACTCACTGGCTTATGGGTGGCCCTACCTCTGGAGTGTGAGTGCTACGAGGGCAGGAATGACCTGCACCATGGGGTGAAGTGTCACCTCTCTGTTTTCCCAGCGCCCATGGCTGCTCCCACCACGGCAGTCATCATACTGGGGACAGTCGTCTGTTCCTGGGTCTGCCTGTTCCCTTGCCGTGAGCCATTCAGAGCAAGACCCAGGGCTTCTTGATCCATGTGTGTCACCCCTGCACCTCGGTCCATGGCTGGGGCTCGGCACATACATGCTGTGGGGAGAATCAATGCAAGTGACTCAGCGTGGGGAAAATGAGGCAGGAGAGGATGCTGGAGGGGGTCAGGACTCAGGTCATGGTGGCCGTGTGTGTCACAGGCAGGTGCTGGGATGTTGACCCGGATGTGCCGAGACACAGGTTACTCCCTTTGCAGAAGGAGTACACGCTCAGGGGACAGTCCCATAAACTGACAGTGTTAATGCAGGTGGCGGAGGCGAGGGCGTGAAGAGCGCCAAGGGCAGGGCTACTACACCCCCAAGGAGGGAGCTGGGCTGTTTGGGAGCAGTGGGGCGGGGCAGGTAGCCAGAGCGTTGCTGCAACGCCTGAGGGCCTGGAAGAAACTCGTTACTGAAGAACGAGGCTTTAGGAAAACACAGAACTGACATTTCGTCCCATGTTGTAGGTCATTCTTGTCCCCAGAGAACTCGCATCCATGTCCCCCTAAACTACGGAGGCAGGCCTGCCCCTTGGGGACCGAGGACTTACAAGCTGTGACGTGCGGCAAGTCACACCACTACTTAGCCCGTTTCTCATCTGAAAAACAGAAATAACCATGACACCCCTGTCCTGGCTTGAGCTCCCTGGGAAGCAAACTCTGAGGAAGAGATTTAGGCGCCGGCGGGGCGTTAGGGAGTGGGCGCATCCATCCCGCGGGGAGGAAGAAAGTGGGAGGGGCCGCGGGAGGAGCTGGACTGTGATGGGGTCACAGTGAAGGCTTCCGGGCTCTGGGCTGCGTAGTCCTGAGGGGAGGAGGACCTCATGGGAATGGGGCCATTTCTCAGATAGTGAAATGACTCTTTCTGGCTCCACCTTGGGAAAAAAAAAAATGAAGATCTTCAAGAAAAACCAGGGAAGCTTGAAGTTCTCAGTCTTCAATAACGAGTCTGTCACTGGCACTCGTAGCATTACAGCAACCGGAGGACCAATCCAGCTCTCCCATTGAACAGATGAGAAAACTGAGGCCCAGGGAGAAAAATGGCAGAGCTGGGTCAAGGGTACAAGTCTCTGGACTGTCAAATGGGTGTCTTTTCATGTCAGCCTGCCATGTCAACATGCCTTCTTTTTCTGCCAAGTTTCACTCAAAGGTGGAAACAAGTCAAACTCAATCCAGCAAGGCATCTAAAAGTCCTTAGGATGTGGTCTAGGGACTGAGCTCTCTGGTGTGGATTGGCATAAATCTGCCCACAGATTCCAGCTGTATCACTCACGTTGTGTGATCTTGGAGAAACCACTCACCTTCTGCACCTGTCCTCTCATCTGTAAAATGGGCATGGTGATACCAACCTGCCTCAGAGAATTGTTGCAAGAATTTAATAAATACTCTGTGGATAAAGTGCTTGGCCTAGAGCCCCGCTCACTGGAAGCACCCCAAAATAACAGCTGCTACCATTATTGTATGTTTTTGGTGTGGGCCCGGCACTGAGAAGCTTGGGGCAGGTGAATGATCTCTCCCTTCGTGGGACTTATGATAAAGAGCTAAGATTTAGAGCTGGGGATGAATACTTAAAGGCAAAGATCAGGGAGGGTGTAATTAAGTGACTTTGTATGAGGCAGTGAGTAACACAGAGCTTATAAGAGAGGAGGAAATGCATAGGGTTGACTTCAGACTGACATAAAATGTACATTTGACATCATTTTATTTCTTATTAGAAATATCTCGTAATCATTTGATATTAGATGCATTTTCATCAAAATGTCAAAGCAGTTCAGCAAGGCAGGCAATCATTCCCCTTTTACAGAATAGGGGACATGGGCTCGGAGAAACCAAGCGACTTGCCCGAAGTCACACAGTTAGACATACTCAGGACTGTTTTTAATGAAAAAAGAACGTTTATTGGTATTCTTTAGTTCTTCTGATAGTTTTTTTCCATTGTGGTGAAATTAACCATTTTATTTAAAGTGTACAATTCAGTGCCATTTGCTACATTCACTGTGTTGTACAAATTCCATGTCTAGGTAGTTCCAAAGCATCGTCATCACCTCAAAATAAAACCTCTTACCTATGAAGCATTTATTCCCTATTTCTTCCTCCCCTAGGCCCTGGCAACCACCATTCTGTGTTCTATTGGTCTGATTTACCAATTCGAGATATTTTATATAAATGTAATCATACAATATTTGTCCCTCTGCGACTGGCTCGTTTCAGTTAGCTAATGTTGCCCAGTTTCATCCAACTTGTAGCATGTATCAGAACTTCATTCCTCTTTATGACTGACTAATATATCTCATTGCATGTATAGACCACAATTTGTTGATCCATTCATCCATTGATGGACATTAGGGTTGTTTCCACCTTTTGACTATTGTGAATAATACTGCTATAAACATCTGTGTGCAAGAATTTGTTCAATTCTTTTGGGTATGTATCTAAGAGTAGAATTTCTGGGTGACATGCTAATTCCATGTTTGACTTTTTGAGGAACCCCCAAACTGTTTTCCACAGTGGCAGGACCATTTTACATTCTCATCAGCAGTATATGAGGGTTCCAATTTTTCCACATTCATGACAACTCTTGCTATTTTCCTTTTTTACAATCTTTACATTCATCCTAGCAGGTGTAAAGTGGTAGCTCATTGTGGTTTTGATTTGCATTTCCCTAATGCCTAACGACATGGAGCATCTTTTCCTGTGCTTGTTTGCCATGTGTCTACCTTCTTTGGAGAAATATCTATTCCAATCCCTTGCCCATTTTCTAATTGAGTTGTTTGTCTTTGTGTGTGTGTGTGTGTGTGTGTGTGTGTGTTACATCATAAAAGTCCTTTCTATATTTTGGATACTAGACCCTTATCAGATATATGCTTTGTAAATATTTTCCCCCATTCTGGAGGTTGTACTTTCACTCTCTTGATAATGTCCTTCGATGCACAAAAGTTTTTCATTGTGATGAAGTCCAAGTTCTCTGTTTTCTTCCATTGCTCATGCTTGTGGTATCATCAGGGCTGATATTTAGACCTGGGTCCTCTTGCAGAAAATTGAGGTCCCTTCTGACCAACACAGCAGCCTTTGGAGGGCCGGTGAGAGGAACCTACATTGGACGTGAAATGAGCCCTGGTCCTGAGGGAGTAGGGGGCTGCCAGTGGGAAAAGCTGTGTGAACAGAAAGACCGAGGTGAGGGGAGGGCTCCCTGAGCAGCTTCTGCCCTCTCTGTTGGGCTGAGGAGGGGTCCCAGTTCCAGATGCTGGAGGGAGCTGTACAGCAGGAGGGCCTTGGAAGGGCCCTGCCCAGACAGGAGGGCAAATCTCTAAAGAGAACCTTGGGGGCAGGGAACTAGGGGCAGCCATGAGACCACGCGGGGAGGCGGCGACAGCAGAAGAGAGGGGAGAAAGGACAGGAGAGAGGAAGAAGAAGGGGAACATCAGTCTGGGGGAGGGACAAGAACAGGTGGGAAAAGAAAGTGCTTTGCCAAACTCTCAAGCACCAGGTCCGCATTCCACCTGGGAAAATTAGCAAAACAGGGGACCTCGGGCTCCAGTCTGTGGCCTCCAGGGGTGCCCTGAGGGGGCTTGGAGTGAGGGCTTGCCTTTGAGAATAATTTCAGACCCAGATACATGTACAAACGTGTCGTGTCTTTACACACGTTAGCTCATTGAATCTTCCCGCTAGCTCTATGGAGTAAGTATTTATTTTCTCTACTTTACAAGTAAGGAAACTAAGATGCTGAGAGCCAAAATAACTTGCCAAACGTCACATTACCGACAAGGGACAGACCAAGATTTGGACTCTGATATCCTGATCCCTAGCCTCGGGCTCTTTCTGCTATAACCCAGCTACAGTTAAATCCACAGTGATGCTAAGTAAATCCTAGAGGCCATTCGGATGCAGAGCGCTGTGCACACAGGTGTGGGGTGGAGATGCTTGCTACTCAAAGTGTGGTCCGTGGACCACCAGCGTCTGTACCCCCTGAGAGCTGGTTAGAAATGCAAAATCTCAGAACTGCGGAATCCGGATCTGCATTTTTTTTAACAAAAACCCTGAGGGGTTTGTATAACAGTTTGGGAAACATTTGTCAATGCCATATCATTTCAGACTTTCAAGAAGAATTTTTACCATTAGAAACAAAGATAATAATAAAAGTCATCATCATACTTAAGCTTAGCATCCTGAGTCAACCGCAGACCTCCCAAACTTGGAAATATCATTTAACCAGAAAAGATTATAATCTGTTTTGCTTATCAGCCAACAGCTGACCTCGAAACCTTTGGCAAGACAAGATGTTCTCTCCCAGTGAGATCAATAGTACGCTTCTGGTGGTGTATTTATCTAGCTAGCATTTCTGACATATGTCTCTGCTTTATCTGAATTTCTGACTTAGCTTGACCCTAGAGCACATTGACACGTACACAACAGTCCAGTGTTTCTCTTTGGAAGTCCCCTGTGTTCCCACAGTGGCCTTGCCTCCTGCCCTTGCCCTGCAGATAAGACAGCTGTGTCCCACCTGCAATTCTCTGGACGAATTGGGATCCAACATTGGCTGAGTCCTTACTGCCTTCAATTCTTTGAGAATCTTCTGGACTTGACTGAGGTCCTTTTCAGACCTTCTTTGCCAGCTCTGCTGGGAGTCGAGACTGATAGGTCAGTAGACCCACCTGTCTCAGCGTAAGTGTAGGTCATGCCAAGCAGACTTTTCCTCCGCTCTCCAGGATGGCAGGGGAGGAGTGTAGCTGGTGGGTTAGGACCCAGGATGGGACCCCAGGGGCCAGCTAGGGAAGGCAGAGGTCAGGAGAGAACAGCCTTGAAAACCTAACGCTCTAAGGTCGTACAGAACTGAGACTGGATCCGGTTCTGCTTCTTATTTGCTGGGTGACACTGGGTAAATGACTTATCCAGGCTGAGCCTCCCAGCTCTCATCTATAAAATGGAATTATGATGTCCACCTCTGGGGGTTCAACTAGATAATATAAATGAAGTACTGGACACCAGGCCTGTCACATACAGACTCTCAATAAGAGGGAGTTTGTAATTTGATTATAGAGTAGGTCATTGAGGGACAGAGCTCACAAATGTCCTGAATCTTCCAATTCTTAAAACACACACTCACACATAGAGAGACATGTTGTCCTGCACAAAATTCAATGAAGAATAACTGAAAAAATTAAAAGTTATATGACTTCTTCAGATATTTAATACAATAGTGGCCCACGGGCCAAATCCACCCATGGCATATATTTTTTGTGGTCCACAAACAAAAATAAATTTTATACTTTTAAAGAAAATTTTGCTGGTCCTTGATTAGAGAATAGTCCTAAGAACAGCCTCCTGTATCGAGTGCACACCATGTGCACAGTTACCTTCACGGATAGCCTTGGTCAGTCTTCCCAGGAAACCAGCAAGACACCCATTGTTGTCTCATTTTGCTGATGAGAAAACCAAGGCTTAGAAAGCCTAAATAATTTGACCAGAGCCACAAAGCTAATGAGTGGCCAAGCCTGGATGGAGTGTCACTGCTCTAAACAAATTACTTTATCGTGGACCTTCTGAAGTGATTTGATAAAGAGTCTAAACCAAGAAAGGGAAATCCATGAATGCCAAGAGTCCACTCAGCAGCCTGAAGGAGAGGACATGGCTAGTGGGGAGACTCACATCCAAGGCCCCATCAGGGAGACTAAGTCAGCTGAGTCAGGAGTGAAGAAGGTCTGGCTCATCACAGAAGCAAAGAGCAGGAGAGACCTGGGCGGCTGTTTCACACCTGGGCTGGGCAGTGGAGTTGGGGTGTTAGGAGAAGACAGTGGGGCATGTGGAGTGGGCTTTGTGGATTATTTCCTCAACTTGATTTATCTCCACTCCATTATCAGCACCCCACCCAGGTGCTAGGCACATGCCAGGTGCCTTGAGAATGCAAAGGTGAGGAAGGCCTACTTCCTGCCTTGAGGTCACACTAGTGGGTAGAGGAGAACAGACTGCAGACATGAGGTCTGTGTCAACGAGCTGCAGTTCAGGTGCGATGGAGGAAGCATAGGTGAAGCCCTACTGGGCAAATAAGGAGGAGAGGGACCCACGGACTTGCTCGTTGGCATCTGCTTCCCTCCTCTTCCCTTCCTTCCTCCCTCACTAATATTTTCTGAGCCCAGTACAGTGATGGATGCCGAGGAAAACACAAAGAAGCAGCAGACCCATTCTCTGCCCTCATAAGCTCCTGAAATCCTGAGGGGAAGACATGGAGCAGGGCTCCAGAGCAGCGTGGTGGAGGTGTGTGCAGGCACCGGGCAAGTTGGAGGAGCCTCCGGGTGGAGTGGTTTCTAAAAGCATGTCAGGCAGGGTTGAAAAGACTTTACTAACAAGATTCCATTTAATCTGCATCTCCAAGTAACACAGTCAGAGCAAGGACTCCAAAAAAATGCAAATGCGGGCTTCCCTGGTGGCGCAGTGGTTGAGAGTCCGCCTGCCGATGCAGGGGACATGGGTTCGTGCCCTGGTCCGGGAAGATCCCACATGCCGCGGAGCGGCTGGGCCCGTGAGCCATGGCCACTGAGCCTGTGTGTCCGGAGCCTGTGCTCTGTGGCGGGAGAGGCCACACAGTGAGAGGCCCGCGTACCGCAAAAAAAAAAAAAAAAAAAAATTGCAAATGCATTGTGGCAACAGCAGACTGCAGGGCCGCTGCGTACAGTTCTGCAGATTGTGCACTGCGTAAAGGGGATGAGTGTGAGCTGAAATCCAGCCCTCCTTCTTCTGGCCAATTTGTGTGTTCTGGTGCAAGCCTACACCTACCCAAAGCAACTGGGGCTTTTCTTCTCACGAAGGGGCCACCCACCCCCCAAGCTGTGGGGCTGCACCCACCTACCAGGTGCATCTTTTTCAGATCACATAGAGACTCCGTATAAGTTAGCAATGTCCCAACTCTGTGAGGATTTAGAAGGAGCCAGGCCTGGGTGGTCTTGGAGATTGAGACATTTTCACCTTTAAAGTGCAGAGAAAGACAAGACAAATATTCATCCTGAGGTTTTACTGATGGGGTGTCCCAGGCCCCAGGAGGAAGCCCAACTTGCCCAGGGACCACATGATTTGTTAGCGGCACAATTCAGAGTAAAACTGACCCCTATGTTTGGCAGGCTTCCCTCTAAGCCCTGCAGTCTCTGAGAGTGTCTCTCAAAATGCAGGAAAGAGGACAAGGAAAGTAGCGCGTCAGGGGTCTTTCCCCAGCTTCACAAACCGTGACTGGGCTGCAGGATGGTGCCATGTCTTTATGACTTCTTGGAAACTCAAATTCCCTGTAGTCAGGAGTCTCTCAAATTCTTCATAAATGGCATCATATCATTGATAACTATATTGAGCACATGCCCAGTGAAAATAATAATAGCAGCAAGAGCAGCAATAAATTGGGGTAATTTTCTAGTCAACTTCTATTTTTCGAATATAGTGCTACATTTCAAAGGTCTTTTATATAGAAGCCAGGGGTAACACATATTGGGTGAAGAGGAATCAAAAGAGAGGTATTTCCATCAAGGATCCCTAGAATAGGGTGTGCTGGGATGCTGGGAATGTCACATAGCCTGATGGAGGTGGCATTTCTGTACATAGGTGCATCCTTATGTAAAATGCATTGAGCTTTACACTGAAGATTCACGTGCTCTATATAAAGGTATTTCCACCATAGGCAGTTGACATGTCTTGTCGGATTTCATCCTCCACAGGCACAGCTGCGTAGAATTGTTGATGGGTTTACAGAGGAGGAAGCTCAGCTCTGCCACTCACCAATGCAAGCTCAGACAGTCTCCCGGAAATGCCGCTTCCTTACCTGAAAGTGGTTCCTGCTAAATTAGATTATATGGGATTGTCTGTAAACCCTTGGTCACCCCTCCAGCCCTGCTTTGTCTGCACATCACCCTAATCGAGGTGGATGCCACTGTGCGCTGATGCACTGAACCACAGGAGGCTGTTGGGACATTAGGGTGGATCCCATCTGGACAGCGCTGCTCGTGTCCTGCAGTTAGCAAGTCAAAGCTCCTACTACTTGCCCCACGACAGGCCAATTAGTCGAGAGACCAGGCATTAGGGCAAGGAATAGCGACTTTATTTGGAAGGCCAGCAGCAGAGAAGATGGTGTCCCAAAGAACCGTTTTACCCGAGGTAGAATGCAGGCTTCTTTCACACTGAAAGAGGAGGGGCTGTGGTTGGTTGTTGCAACTTCTGGGTGCCAGAATCCTTTGCTCTTGCGGCTGTCCACCTAGGTCAGGTCACAATGTTCCTATAAACCTCCAAGAGGACAAATGTTATTCTCTGTTCTGCAACTTTTAATCTCTATATGAATGGAAAAGTGGTATACCTTTAAAGGTCAGAGCCTTGAGAATGGGTGATCCTGTATATTTCAGGCTGTAGGCAACATTCTTAACTTGCAGCCAAGGCAAGAGAATACAAAGGTTAAAGGAAAAGAAACAGATCCCATATGGAGTCGGATTTGTTCTTCCCTATTACACTGTCTTCTCCTTGTGCAGCTGCCTTTCCCTGAAAGCAACTCGAGCACTTAGAAGGGTGCGCAGGACATGTCCCTCCTGATTGTGTGAAGTGTTCCATGGCAAACCTCGATTAAGCAGTCATAAAACTATTTAAAAACCCCAGCTGGAAGGATAGGGCAGACCCACTATTTCCATGCTACTTGAAATGAGATTGCTTCCTCTTTTTTTTTCTTTTTCTTCTTTTTTTTTGCGGTAGGCGGGCCTCTCACTGCTGTGGCCTCTCCCGTTGCGGAGCACAGGCTCCCGTCGCGCAGGCTCAGCAGCCATGACTCACGGGCCCAGCCGCTCCGCGGCATGTGGGATCTTCCTGGACCGGGGCACGAACCTGTGTCCCTTGCATCGGCAGGCGGACTCTCAACCACTGCGCCACCAGGGAAGCCCGAGATTGCTTCCTCTTAATCCTGGAAATAGCGTGTATGTAAGTGAGTGTGTGTGAGGGAGAGAGAACAAGAACATGGTAGGCAAGCACTCCAAATGCCCTTTTATCTTGGAGCCTGTGCGCTTCCTTTTTCTGCTGAGCTGTTAGTCTGGGCAAAGGACGTGGACAAACGTGTACTCATTCAAAATGCTTCTCACGTGGCTAATCTGTGCAGGGTTTTGGAAGAGCTGGCAGGATGAGCCCAGAAATTAGGACAAGGCTGTGCGTCCTCCAAGAGGGTCAGGCTCTCCCTCTTCCCACTTCAGGCTCACGGTGGATGTAAATGAAATGTTCGTTGAATTGAACTGAGCAGAGAGAAGCTGAAAAATAATCCCTCTCGACTATGTTCCCCTGGAGGTCAATCCAGGCACGCACAGGTACAACCAAGTCAAATCTCAAGTCACCCAGTCATTATTACTCTCCTATGATGAACCAGAAGAGGTTGTATTCAGTTATTCGTTTGTTTATTCAACAGACATTTATCTGTTGAGCTCCTGCATTTGTCAGAAACTGTGCTGGGCGCTGGGGTAGTTACAAAGAGGTAAACCCTTCACCCTCAAATAACTCAGGAAGAGGACACATTCCCTGATAAATGTAACACAATGTACTCACTCCCAAGGCTCCTGAAACCTGCAGGAGGGGCATTTTAGCTGGGGGCACGTGGGAGGCATGCACATAAGTTGCAAACTAATCTTTGTTTAAGTTCAGAAGAGCAAAGGGAAGAAAATGGGCATTGGTTAAATTCCATCGTGTTCCTGGCTTTGAACTAGGGGTTTTTACATAGTTTGTCTGGTTGCACTTCATAAGACTCTTGCAAAGGCAAGGGTTTTCCCCTCATTTTGCAGCTACGGACACAGAGTTTTAGAGAAGTGAAGATGACCTGTTCAAGGTCAGATAACTAGAATGTAGCCAATCAGGGTTTGAAGGGTAATTTTCCTGGCACCACTGCGGGGCGTAGAATGGAAAAGGTTGGTGGGTTGGGAGCCTGGCTGGGTAGCCCATCCCACAAAGAGTTTGCACTTTATCCTACAGACAGCTGTGTGGCTTGTCGGCTCAGGGGCCAGATTTGGGTTGTGGTAAGTGTCAAAAAGCAGCGAATGGAAGTGTAGAGCATGAAGTCTAGAGCTAGATGCCTGGCGGGTAATGTCGATTCCACCTCATACCAGCTGTGCCATGTGGGGCAGGTGACTCAGCTACTCTGAGCCTCATTTTCCTCATCTGCAAAATAGAGATAGTCACACCACTTCTTTTCTCCCAGGGCTGCTGAGAGGAGTGAATAAGTGGCACATTATCCGGTGAGAAGCAGTGCCCAGAACAGAGAAGTGCATAATGTATGTTAACAATTCTAATGAATATACAGCACCTAGCACCGTCTCTGGTACCTAAGTGGTATTTAATAAATGATCATTTTTCTTATCTTGTGTTTTACCAAAATTATCAAGTATCTACAATGCTTAATTGAGCTACAGTGAGCACAGTGAGGTAAAGAAGGTGAAGAAGGGAGTATTGGTCAGCTACTGGTGCCATCTGGAGACAGGGGCATCGTTTATTCGTTGAGAATACACCTTTTTGGACAACTCAGAAGTTAGGAACCTAACCTAGGAGAACGCACTTTCTTGACTCGAGATGAGCTTCTGTGTCCCGCTGTGTGGCCGTGATGTGAGGGGCTGCACAGCCATTCACAGATCGCTCATGTTTATAACAGGGGGGTCTTTTCCATGGCTGGCTGGCTTGGAGCTGGTTAAAGGTTTCTTATTCTAGAGTGCTGCTTGAGAAGTACCCCAATTTTACTGCAAAATCTAGATACTTTTCCTTTGGCTCTACCACCAACCCATTGTGTCATCCTGGAGGTGTCCCTTTCCTGTTCATTTGCTTATTTGATCTTCATAATATCCCATTTAGTAAATAAGAAAGTGAGAGAAATGAAGAGACCTGCCTCAAATTACAGAGACAATTAGACTAAGGATGAAATAGGAATGAGAACCAGAAACTGGGAACTCCTGGCTAGGTTTGGATGTCAGGAGAATCCAACAGCTCCACAAGGCAGGGGTATCAGACGCCTTCCACTCCCAGGATGCAGACCAGCTCCCCACGGACCCCTCTGTGCACCCTGGGCCAATTTCCCACCCCAACTCTGCAGGGCTGCAGCCCCTCCCTTCATGACAACCTTCTCCAGGGGACGCTGCTGCTGCAGAGGCGAAAGACACCTGGAGCCTGGCCAAGACCGAAGCAGTAGCCCAGGAATGTAGGAGAGTGAATGCCCCAGGGAGCAAACCTTTGACCTATGTAAAGTGGGAGCCAATGGACTGCATTCTTCCCCCTACCCCCTCCCCTCCCCTCCCCAACTGTCTGTTTCCTGGTACTTCATAGGCCTCTTAGAGATATAGCCCCTCATGAATAAACAACACCAAATGGAGGCCAGCTCGGTGATGCACCTTGGGATGCATCCCCTTTCTTCCCTGCCCCCCACCTCCCCCTTTCTCTCTCTCCAGCTTCTTTGGAATTCTCTCTAGTCAAGTAGTAACACATAGGCTTTTGCTCAGCCTCCGCTCAGTGGGATTCTCAGAGAAAGTAATTTCACTCTCTTTATTATTAATTAGGGTAGATAAAAGGCTGGAGGGAAGGAGGGAGAGAGAGGAGGGGGGAGAGATGGAGAGAAGAGGTGGCATTGACTATAGATGAATATTGAAGAAGCATGATGAGTATTACAGGAGTTGAGACCAGTACAGTGGTTCAGGTTCAGTGCACAGACTCTACAGCCAACTGCCTGGGTTACATCCTTCTTTCGTTAATTACAAGCCTGTAATTGGCAAGTTACTGACCCTTCTGTTTCCTCATTTGTAAAGTGTAGGTGATAATAATTTCTGCCTCATAGGGTTTCTGTAAATATTAAATGTTCTGATATTTGTAAAACACCTAGAACAGTGTCTGATACAGTATAAGCATTATGTGTTTATTAAACACGGAAATCAACAAATGCCTCTCCCTTGAACTGGTATGGAGGACTCTAAGGAAGTTAGTGAGTTTCTCTGGGCCACAGTTTCTTTAGCAATAAAATAAAAGGCTTGAGTTACAGTCGAGTATCTGACCATTTCTGATCTGGATATTTTGAAGAGAACCCAGGTACTAATGCAAATCCAGCAGGGATGGTCTTCATGATCTTGTATAAATGGTCTTAAGTTTTATGTAAATTTTGCCATAATTAATCCTCACAAGAGGTCTATGAGGTTGCAGTGAGTTCCCTGCATTTTACAGATGAGAAAGAGAAGGCTCAGAGAGGTTAAGTAACTTGTGTGTGGTTACACAGTGAGCTGTGGGGGGAGAATGCAAACTTGGATCCGGTTGACTCAAAAGCCCTACCAAGTGATATCCTGTTCTAGGGCTGACAAACTATGACTGTATAGATCTAAGTTCTGGTGTTAAAGATGTGAAGAGTGGGCTGGTGGCATCTTGGCAATTTGTAGATTACTGACTGGGTGTCCTTCTGCATACTTGATGGCTTATGAGAAAAAGGGGGACAATTGCCCAATGGTCTGGGGTCAGAGTGTGAGACGAGATGGATTGATCTGTGGGCTGGAATATAAGGGTCCAGATAAGGAATGAAGCACGCATTTTGAAGGGAAAATACCATTTGGGTTAGAGTTCACTTATTTCTCTGTCTGCCAGATCCCATGTTGAATCTGGCCCATGGTGGATGCCCAGCACAGGTTTCCGTGGGACTATTTCAGCTTTCCCAACAAATTTGGATAGATGAATGCTTGGTTTGGGTTTCTTAAAGTTTTTTTGTTTGTTTGTTTTGGTAAGATCTCTCTATGTTACTGTGAAACATTTCATATTTTATTAAAGGAACGATTGCATAAAATAAATAAGACATGGTTTCTTTTATCACCTTCTGAGAAGAATGGCAGTGGCAGAAATTCAGAGCCCCAGACTTTCTCTGTAGATCTGAAGGGGGACAAGGCTGAGGTCATCCTCCAATGACCATTGGAGGATGGAAGGGTCGGGGGAGTGAGGAAGAGAGACGTGCACCAGTAATAGCATCTCCCTGCTTTGGGTCTCATTTCTGCAGAAGCCCAAACACTTCCCTTCAGTCCAAGCTAATAGCATTTGCTGTGAGTTTATTTTGATATTGTCACCACTGTCCCCAGAGAGTGACATTGACAGGCTTTCTTTTCTTTTTGCCTTGGTAGCACAGCACCAGATTCATTGCTCACGGGTATCAGAATCATTTCATCTTGACACCAAACCCTGGCATCTACAGATTCCAAGAAACATGCCTCTGCTTCTCGAGGAAGCTCAGACAGGTCCTTGAGTTGGGGCGACCAGGACATGACAGACCATCTGTTTGGCAGAGATTATTTAAGTGCAGGGTGGGCTTGGACTCAGATATGCAGAATGAGCAGTGGATGGATTTATTATTCTATTTAATGCATGGTTATTTGAGCACCTTTTTAAGCACTGGAGACCCAGCAGGGAAAAAGGATGATAGTCTCTATTTTCAGAGAGCATCGTTTAAAAGGAGATTCAGAAACTGAACCAACTGCCGCCCCCAACAACCGATTTCCAGCAGGGGTGATGCCCTAAGAGCCAGGCACAAGGAAGGAAAGCGTATCAGAGAAGGACAATGTGGTCTGGGGAAGACCCTGTCCAGTAAATATTCAGGACCACCAGCTCTGGGTCAGGGACTAGGCTGAAGTGGGTACAACATGATGGAGAGACACACACCCCCCGCCCACAAGGAGGTCACATCTGATGAGTGCAAAATGGGGTTACATATATAGTGCATAGAGCAGTAGGGACAGAGATTCAGTGGCATGCTTGGGGAAGTCAGGGACTGTTTCAGGGAAGA